>NC_138370.1:61404164-61420923 GCF_054177405.1 Leptonychotes weddellii
GGATATCGGTCTGAAGTTCTCCTTTTTGATGGGGTCTTTGCCTGGTTTGGGGATTAAGGTAATGCTGGCCTCATAGAATGAGTCTGGAAGCTTTCCTTCTGTTTCTATTTTTTGAAACAGCTTCAGGAGAATAGATTAATAGAGAAAGAAGAAATTATTTCTTCTTTGACTGTTTGGTAGAATTCCCCAGGGAATCCATCAGGTCCTGGACTCTTGTTTTTTGGGAGGTTTTTGATCACTGCTTCAATCTCATTACTGGTTATTGGCCTATTCAGGTTGTCAATTTCTTCCTGTTTCAGTCTTGGGAGTTTATAGGTTTCCAGGAAGGCATCCATTTCTTCCAGGTTGCTCAATTTATTGGCATATAGTTGTTGATACTAATACTAATAATTGTTTCTATTTCCTTGGTGTTAGTCGTGATCTCTCCCCTTTCATTCATAATTTTATTAATTTGGGTCCTTTCTCTTTTCTTTTGGGTGAGTCTGCCCAATGGTTTATCGATCTTATTAATTCTTTCAGAGAACCAGCTTCTAGCTTTGTTGATCTGATCTACTGTGTTTCTGGTTTCTAATTCATTGATCTCTGCTCTACTCTTAATTTTTTCTCTTCTAATGAATGGCTTAGGCATCGTCTCGGGCTTTTTCTCTAGTTCTTTTTTTTTTTTAAAGATTTTATTTATTTATTCATGAGAGATAGAGAGAGAGAGAGGCAGAGGCAGAGGGAGAAGCAGGCTCCCCGCGGAGCAGGGAGCCTGATGCGGGACTCGATCCCAGGACCCTGGGATCATGACCTGAGCTGAAGGCAGACGCTTAACCAACTGAGCCACCCAGGCATCCCTCTCTAGTTCTTTAAGGTGTAGAGTTTCTTGGTGAATTCAGGATTTTTCTTTTTTTTTGAGTGAGTCTTGGTTGGCTATGTATTTCCCCCTTAGGACCGCCTTTGCAGAATCCCATATGTTTTGGACAGATGTATTTTCGTTCTTATTGGTTTCCATGAATTGTTTAAGTTCTCCTTTGATTTCCTGGTTGACCCAAACATTCTTGAGCAGAGTGGTCTTTAGCTCCAAGTGTTTGAATTTCTTCCAAATTTTTTCTTGTGATTGAGTTCCAGATCTATCTTCTTACATCTCAGACTGACTTCGTGGGTGTTCAGAGTGGTCTGATCAATATCCAGCTCAATTCTGGGGACCAGTTGGAATAGGGTCCCCTACTCCTCTGCCATCTTTCCCTGGAGCCCCATTTGTTTTTTTGTTTTGTTTTGTTTTTTTATTTTTTTGAGAGAGAGAAAGCATGAGCAGGGGTGGGGGGGACAGGAAACAGAGGGAGTGGGAGAAGCAGACTCCCCTCTGAGCAGGGAGCCCAATGCAGGGCTTGATCTCAGGACCCTGGGATCATGACCAGAGCTGAAGGGGACACTTAACCGACTGAACCACCCAGGCACCCCTCATTTGTTTATTTATAATTTATTTCCCGTGTATTTGTTGTCATATTCAAAAACTCATTGCCCAGACCAAAGCCAAGAAGCTGATTTTCTCCAGGGGGAGATAAACAAGAAGTGATAAATATAATAAACAAAGAAATTATACCACACATTAAAGATAACACTGAAAAGGAAAAGGAAAGCTAAGTAAGAGTGACCAGGAAGGCAGGGAGCAGAGCATGTGTAACTTTAAACAACATGGCCAAAGTAATCCTCATTGAGATAGAGACATTTGAGAAAAGACTTAAAAAAGGTGAGAGAATTTTTTCATTTTCCAAAAAATGCAATTATCTCAAAAAAGAAAAAAGATGATATAAGATAAATAATTTAGGGAAAGTATAAATTTCCTTTTTGAGAGTAGGGTTCATTGACATTTTATTCCACCCTATGGGAAATATATTTAAGAAAAGAGAAAATAAATATAACACTGATACTGATTACTCAAGATAATTTTGATTGAAAAAAATCTCTATGGATTTCTTTTTATCTTTAAATGTTTGAGCAGATGGATAAGGATCAATTTTCAGAGTCTCAGACAAGTGAGACCGCTGAAATACACAAAATATAGAAAGAGGTTTTACAGTTGTGTGGTTGAAATCTGAACTTTTCTGTTTTTTCTTATATAAATGAAAATGTTATTGATCCTGATGGCTCAACCCAAGCCCCAGTGTCTGAGAAGATACGTTGTTTCTAAAAACATTTTAACTTGTTAAGTCTTTGTATAGATGCTGCTATGTTCTTATTGAAATGTGGTTTTACTAAATTTTCAGGATGTTCTGGGATTAGTAAATTTTTGAGAGCATGAACCATAACTTTTAATGTTTGATATTATATACTCTATAGTTCTTTGACATAATGGGGTTTCAAAAAATATGTGTTGATGGATATTTACAAATATAGGGAGAGGCAAATGTGCACGTGTTGTTTGCTTTCTTGTTTCATTTAGGAAGTTGTAGATGCAGTCAGGTAGATTTAGATAAATTTCAACATTGCCATAGTCTTTATATTGAACGAAAATCGCCCTGTAAATTTGATCTGTTGACCTAATTCTGCCTTTTATTGTGAATAAAAGCAATCAATGTGACTATTTTATCTTCTATTAACAGTTGTCTGGGGGCGCCTGGGTGGCTCAGTCGGTTAAGCGTCTGCCTTCGGCTCAGGTCATGATCCCGGGGTCCTGGGATCGAGCCCCGCATCGGGCTCCCTGCTCAGCGGGAAGCCTGCTTCTCCCTCTCCCGCTCCCCCTGCTTGTGTTCCTTCTCTCGCTGTATCTCTCTCTGTCAAATAAATAAATAAAATCTTTAAAAAAAAAAAAAAACAGTTGTCTGTGTTCTAAAAGGTTTTACCTATGTTATATCATTTCAATACCACATCTCATAACGATTCCTATTTACAAATGGGGAAGTTGAGCATTGAAAAGGAAATAATTTTGCCAGGATCTGAAAACTCCAGTATGTCACAGGCAAACGCTGGTGCCTGTGCTCCTCACTCCATGGTGGGTCTGCTCTTGCTGATTAAACCCAATCAACGGTTCAAACTGTGACCCTCCTGGCCCCATGGTTCTCTAATCTCTTCCCTTCATAGCTCCTCCACCCTCCATTTCTCACGCACTTTGGTTCCCTAATCTTTCACCACTGTGGTTGTTTTCTCTTCAATACCTGGCACTCTGTCCATGTCTGTTGACTCCAATGCCCACTGCCAGGGATGGTGGATTATGTACACTGAACGTACTGAAAATAAAGTCAAGGAGTGAACATATTTATGAGTTAGGCCTCCAATCTTCAAGTGTTTAGTTTCAGAATTCTTCTTACTGGGTAGTGACATAAAAGTTTTCTGGAAGGTTCCCATCCCCACTGTCTGCTTTTCATCTCCAGCTTTCTCCTTGATGACAGAATCACCCGAAAAAGCCGAGCGACAGCCTGGATCATGTCCCATGCATCTGCCAGCGCCACTCAAACTCATCAGTGCTTCAAACTCTAGGTAAACCTGTGGAAATTTATATATATATATAAATGAGTGTGTATGTATATAAATGCAAAAATGACATTAGAATTCAGCCTTTGAAATCCCTTTTCTTTCTTTATTTTACTACCTAATGCAACAGGAGCGGCATCTTTTGTGCTTCCTCTGGCAACTGAAGAACCACTTTCCCATTTCCTGAGTGGAATTTGGGAATATGGCTACAAGTACCATGTGTGGTTTCCGCAGGACGCCGTGTACCAGTTAATCATTACCTGCTTGAAAGCACATTAGCACAATGGGGACAAGGCATTCTTTCTGCCTTTCTCATCTTTATTCAATGTGTCAAGTGTACTAAATCCAAGGAGTAATTTCAAATGAAGCTAATATAAGGGGGACTGGGGAACATGCAATGAACAAAAATCCTTTTCAAATAAATTATAACTTCCTCTTAAATAATTGTTATTGTCTTGGTCTGGTACATTTCATCCCTCTAATTCTGTCTTAAAATTAAAATAAAGTTTTTTTGTTCGTGTAAAGTCCTGGACAGAACTTTTGCAATATATACACATATCAAATCATTACCTCATACACCTGAAAATTAATATAATGTTATGTCAATATAAAAAAAAAGTCCCAGACAGAACACTGCAATGATTTAAATACTGCAATGTTTCATTTTATCCTATAAGCCTTTCCATTTGAATAGTTCTTTAGAGATTATAATATAAAGTACTCTTAGATACACCTTATAGACTCTGAGAGCTGGAAGAGCACCTTAAAAATTACTTAAATCAACCTCATAATCTCCTTTGATTCTAACAACAATCCTATATACTTTTTATATAATTTCCATGTTATAGTTAAGAATGAGAGCACGGATATGTTCACACACTTTGTAAACAGAGCTGCAAAGCGGGAGAATTAGAACTAACACCAGGCTTCAGGATCCCGGTCTGGTGCTTCTAAAATACCATGCTGTCACTCCGATAATTAGTGCCAGCTAAAAAAGTTGTTATTTACCTCAGAATTTTCTTAAAAAGCCCAGAATTTTCTAGAAAACTTTATCCCTCTAAGTGGTCACCATGGTGAGTATCATTATTTTTTCTTAAAACATTACACTTTCTTAAAACATTACACTGTTAAATCCCCACAGAATGTATTGTTTTCGTACAACCCCCAGTGCCCCAATGAATCATGGATCACTGCATCAAAACTGGTGGTGTATTGTGTGGTGACTAATATAACATAATAAAATAAAATTTAAAAAAATAAAATAAAAAAATAAATCCCCACAGAAAATAAGTTTGTGTTCTCCTTCAGAGAAAGGCCTTATTCTATAATAGCAAATGATTATATGACAAGAAAGTGTGATGAAAAATGTTGAGACTGAGAACTAAAATTTTTATTTTAGTGTTAAACACATTTAGATTAAAGGCAAAGGGAGTCAAAAACTACATATTCCCAGTTATAAAGTAAATGTCACAGGGATGTAATGTACAACATGGTGACTATTGTTAATGATACTGTACCACATCATGAACGTTGCTAAGGGAGTACATTTTAAAAGTCCTCATCACAAGAAAAAAAAATGTGTAACTATGTATGGTGACAAATGTTGACCAGACTTACTGTGGTGAGCATTTTGCAATACGTAGAGATATCGAATGATTACATCATATACCTGAAACTAGTATAATGTTGCATGTCAATTATACCTCAATAAAAATTTTAAAAATAATAATAACATAAGTCTTAAAAATACTTTTTTAAGATTTTATTTATTTATTTTTTGAGAAAGAGAGAGAGCGCACACAGGAGTGCAAGTGAGGGGAGGGGCAGAGGGAGAAGGAAAGAATCTCAGTCTCCGCATTTGAGGGCAGAACCCAATGCAGGGCTTCATCTCATGACCCTGAGATCATGTCCTGAGCTGAAATCAAGAGTCAGATGCTTAAAGGATTGAGCCACCCAGGCATCCCTAAAAAAAGACTTGTTTGGAATTATGATATCAAACTAATGACTTTTCAAGTCTACACTGTGTTGAGAACCTACCATGTGTTTCACTCAATATTACGCAGCAAGAAAACAGTCTGATTAGGAGGAGGGGACCTTGTGTAGTCGAAGCAGCTGACTGAGATGGAATGCTTGGTGTCCAGGGGCCTAGAGATCCAGGTGTGAGTCCCAGCTCAGTGACTTACTGCCTGATGTTCACCTCTCTGTGCCTCAGTTTCCTCATCTGTAAATTGGCAATAATACCCACTTCACACAGTGTCTGACATCCTCTCCTTTTGCCCCAGTTCATTTTCTGTACTTCTGCATTATTTTCTGCTGACCTCTATGAACTGTATCACCCAGGCTTCTCTGCCTGTGTTCTGTCTGGTCCCAGATAATGGGAGGCAGTCAGGAGACTGGAAGAAAGAAGTGAAAGTTTGGGGATGTTATTTCTCCTATTCCCTCCCTTTACAGGGACCTTCTCTGACTACAGCTCAGGTTCAACAGCCTCTCATAACGTCTCCAGCTCTGAACTGGCCAGGAATCAGCCATTATCAGAGGGCTGATAATAACTTTCTGTGGTGCTAGTTCTTGGATCCTCCAGCATTTATTTCTTGTTGGCTCCCTTTATCCTGCCCACACTGCAGGATTAAAAAAAAAAAAAGCCCCTAAAAATCCTAGCAAAATGTGCTATCTGTTTCCTGCCAGGACTCATGTTGATTAAACTGCTCAGTAAATACTGGGTATTGTTATCATGAGTCTTAAACTTCTCAACCCTTCCATAGACATTATACATTTGGAAAACCTGGTCATAAATCAAGGGCAGAGAAGTCATGGAAGGTTCATATAGAAAACAGGCACTGAAGATATAAAGACTATCTAGCTGCAATGTCCGTCACCCCATTGATTGCAGGGGCAGATTTGGCTAATCTAGGTGGCTCGGCTGGTGTCCCCATCCTCATTTCTCTATGTTATGCTTGTGAAGGTACATGCTTGGGGAAAGAAGACAACCATCCTGATAGAGGAGGATTTTCTTTGATCAAGGGTAGACGAGTAACTGTGACACTTGTAGAACTTCCATACAAACTCTCACAAAACAGGCATTGAGCTGGGCCCGCTGATTATACTTTTTTTGGAAGGCATGTAAGTGTGTGTGTGTGTGTGTGTGTGTATTTTAAACCACAGGAAGCCGTATGGAAACCAGCAAACTAGTAAAGTAGGTAGACAAAGGTGGTTTCTCTTTCATGTACTTCCTCTCCATCATCCACTCCATCCACCATCCACAACTCCCCACTTGAGAATGCAACTAGGCATTCCCATGGAGGACATTTCAAGGCAGGGAAGCAATAGAATAGAGAAGTGTTACTGAGCATGACATTTGCAGAGTAGTAAAAGAGTAGAGGATTTCATTACAGTTAGAGAATTCTGTCCCTCTTGCTAGACATTCTGTCTATTTCAGTGTCGGGTGGGCAGTCCTCATGTCTCTCACTGACATGGTGTCTGCCTCTCAGTGCTTCCTCTCCCCGTTCCTTGACCTCTTTTCTCCTTGTTGCTGAATCTTGTCTGGGGGAGGAATATAAGTAGCTGCACCAAGTACTACATGGAGCAACCGACATTTTGGGCAGGCAAATGACTTACCCAGAGTCATAGAATACAAAGCTATCACACAAAATCATGTACATCTACTTTGTTTTTTTACATGATAAGCTTTCTCATACTTAAAAAAGGTGTATTAAGGGGCTGCTATGCATCAGGCACTGTACTAGGTTCTGAGGATACAAAGATCATAAGGACTAGGGGGCTGCTCTTAAAGGCCTCAGAGTTTAGTGACAGAATGAGCTAGTCAGACCACAAAGGTGACCCAGATGCAAAAATTGGCAAAACTGTCACAAGGATGAGGTTTAGGGTAGTTTTTACCTTGAAACCACTTGATCAGTAAACGTGCAGTGCAAGAGCCACGTGCTATCAAGGACACATGTGAGAGGCTGTGGCTCCCCAAAGCCTCCCATGTTTCTCAGGGAGATGCCTCTGACATTTGGTTGTCAGAGAGAAACCTCCAGGCCAGGGGCGAAGCACTCACCAGCTAGCTGACCGCACTGGTTTTTGTCTGTGTTTGGTCCTCAGCCCCAACCCCCTCCCCTTTTAGATTCTGCTCTGTGATGTGGGGCTTGAGTTTGCCAGCTACATCTCTCAGACTCCCCTGACAGGTGGTTTTATTGGAGGGCAGGATTGGGAAGAAGAAACTCACTTCCTGTGTTCCAGTTCCTGTTAGCTTCACTTCAGCAACAAAAGCCAGACCCTAGCTTCTTTTCACATCCTCAGCATCCGGCAACCGAGGGCCCTCCTTGGAAGTCCGAGTACCTTCTGTGCAGTGCTGTCCAACTTCCTAGTTTCTGTTAACTCTGTTTGCCCAGGTACAGGGGTTGTAACCGCTTTTTTGTCATGGTAATTCCTAGGTTAGCTCAATCCTAGGAGTGGTAGCATCTTCCTAGTGTTTTGTTTTTATTGTTGTTCTTGTTGTTGTTTTCCTCTTTCAGCCTTTCAACATCTATGTAATCCATTCTCTGTCTGGTATCCCCTGCATTTGGAATACCTAAGATGTTCTATGTTTTCTGACTGGACTCTGAGAAGCACAGTGGCCTTTATGCCACCAGAGTGAAGGGGGAACCAGTCATCATTCAAGTGTGTACCTACTCCCGTGGGAGACCACTCTTGCCATGCCAGCCAGAGATCTCTGCATTTCATTTCTCGTTTTGTCTTTGGGCCCACATCAAATCTCATCATGGCCCAATATAGGGAGATTGACATATAAAAGATAATTACAGTGTGGCAAATGTAATTATGAGTGTGTTCCTAGAGCCAAAAGTGTGAAAAAAAAAAAGAGGTGATTAATGAGGCTGAATGTGGAGGAGCCACATGTTTCAGAATCACCTGAGAATCTTGATAAAATGACAGACTCTTAGGTCTTAATCTAGCTCTATCACATCAGGATCTGGGGGACTGGTAATGAACGTCTGTATTTTAGCAAGCTCCAAGAAGTGTTTACTATGCACATAAAAGCTTGAGAACCATTAGACTAGATAGGATGGAGGTATAAGATAAAGTAAACCTTTTATGCAACATGACGGAGTTTGAGCTTTATAATATGGGTGATGGAAAAATCACCATTGTATGTATCAGTCTGGCAGGGATGAGATGGGGACAGCAAAACCAGTAAAGTAATTTTCATATTGGGCCAGGGAAAAAATGATGAGGACACCTACAAAGACATATACAAAGGAGACATATTTGAAATAATGAGGGTGGTAAAATCAGCTCGGCTTGATGCAGAGTTGAGGGAGAAATATGGGTCAGAGATTCTGCCAGGATTTATCTTGAAAGAATGATGATACCTGTTTTCAGTTTAAGATATATTGACTATGAGATGCCTATGGGATTTCCAGGTGTAGGTGACCAGCGGGTAGCTGAGTTTCAAACTGGAGCATTGTGAAGACCCAGGTGTCTTCCAGAACTGGGTGATTAGCCGGTGATATGGACTTAATTGTGTCCTCCCAAAATTCATATGTTGAAGCCCTAACCCCCAATGTGACTGTATTCAGAGACAGGACCTACAGGGAATTAATTAAGGTTATATGAGGTCATAAGGGTAGGTCCCTGATACAACTGGATTAGTGTCCTTATAAGAAGAGATACCAGAATGTTTCCTCTCTCTTTCTAATGCAAGGACACCAAGAAGTTGGCCATCAGCTAGCCAGGGAGAGAGCTTTCAACAGGAGCTGGATTGGCCAGCACTTTGATCTTGGACTTCCCAGCCTCCAGAACTGTGAGAAAATAAATTTCTGTTTGTTAAGCCACCCAGTTTATGGTATTTTATTATGGCAGTCAGAGCTGACTAACACAGCCCACTTCTCACTCCAGCTGTATACCCCTGGGACACCTCATCTTTAAGCTCTATGCCACCTATTCCTAGGTAGCTAAGGGTAAGTGTACCTAAAGGCGGAGGTAGCATACAGTTTCAGCTGAGATGCAGGAGTGGTAGTCAGGGAGCTACGAGTTGAAAAGTAAATGAAAATTTCGAAAGTATAGAATAAAGTTTTAAGAACTGTGAAACAGAAAGAAAAGAGACCAAGCGGTAGGTAGGTAGAGAGAGGGTCAAGAGAGCTCACTAAAAATGGGAGAACTCAAGGGACACCTGGGTGGCTCAGGTGGTTAGGCGGCTGACTCTTGATTTCAGCTCAGGTTATGATCTCAGGGACCTGGGATCAAACCCCTAGTCAGGCTCTGCACTCAGCAGGGAGCCTGATTGAGGATTCTCTCTCCCTCTCCCTCTGCCCCTCCCCTTGTTCGCTCTCTCTCCCTCTCTCAAATAAATAAATTTCTTTTAAAAAAAGTCATCAAGAAGGATATTTATCAGAGTATTACTGATAATACCAAAAATATCAGGAGCCAACTAGATACCTAGTAAGAATATTACTTAAATAAATAATAGTATACTCACACCGTGGAATATCAGACAGTCACTAAAAATGGTGTTATAAAAGTAGATAAAAAATGTTCACAGGGTGCCTGGGTGGCTCAGTTGGTTGGGCGACTGCCTTCGGCTCAGGTCATGATCCCGGAATCCTGGGATCGAGTCCCACATCAGGCTCCTGGCTCAGCTGGGAGCCTGCTTCTCCCTCTGACCCTCTTCCCTCTCATGTTTTCTCTCTCTCTCATTCTCTCTCTCTCAAATAAATAAATAAAATATTTTAAAAAAAGAAATTAAAGGCTAAACTAAGAACCCTTGGAGGAGTAGAAGGATTAACAACTATCCACTACAATCTGGATACTGACTCTGGGTAGTAAGTACTTGAAGAGTAAACCCACGACATTCTTCTGCTATGGAAAAAAAAATATGTGGATCATTCTCTCAGGACCTCAACTAGTAAATAATAAAATAATATATGATAATGTGATGTAATTAAAAAATATAATAAAAATGAAGCTAATTACTTCCAGACTCTGCTCTGATCCTATGTGCAAATATAGAAAATGGCAGAGATAAAACAGTGATACATTGACAACACTGACTCCTCCCAGTCACTTACAGGAGATCTTGAAGTGTGGAAAGAAAATACCCGCAAAATCAAATGTCCTGTTACCATTTTAGATAACCAAGAAGTCCAAAGTGGACTCCTGATCATTACCCTAGTGTTCCTAAAATATCGGGGCATGTTACGACACAAATGTCTAGCTAAATCTGCAAAGGGCAATGCCATCTCCTGGGAAGACTGTCACTCCTAGTCCAGAAAGCCTGGATTTATACCAGAGGGACAAATTCAATTGAGGGATTAAACCAAAGTTCATTAAAGCCTATTGAATTAAATGTGGATAACATGTCCTTATTAAAAGAAGAGTCCTTCTCTGATATCTTTGCAGGATTTATTTGAAAAGAGCATGTAGAGGGTGCTTGGGTGGCTCAGTCCGTTAAGTGTCTTCCTTCGGCTCAGGTCATGATCCCAGGATCCTGGGATTGAGCCCCACGTCAGGCTCCTAACTCAGCCAGGAGCCTGCTTCTCCCTCTGCCTGCCGCTCCCCCTGCTTGTGTGCACTCGGTCTCTCTCTCTCTCTCTCTCTCTCCTGTCTCTCCTCTCTGACAAAGTAATAAAAGTCTTAAAAAGCCCACCACCAGCCGAGTGAGGAGGCGAGGCAATGAGCGTGGCGGGCGCCGGGGAGGGCTGTCACAGCCGGACGCTGGTGTCCCGCCTCGTCTCCTTCAGCGCGACCCACCGACTCCACAGCAAATCTCTGAGTAATGAAGAAAACTTAAAACTGTTTGGGAAATGCAACAATCTAAATGGCCATGAGCACAATTATAAAGTTGTGGTGACGGTGCATGGAGAGATTGATCCTGTCACAGGAATGGTTATGAATTTGACCGACCTCAAAGAGTATATGGAGGAGGCAATTATGAAGCCCCTTGATCATAGAATTTGCATCTGGATGTGCCATACTTTGCAGATGTTGTAAGCACGACAGAAAATGTAGCTGTATATATCTGGGGAAACCTCCAGAAATTTCTTCCTATGGGAGTTCTTTATAAAGTAATAGTGTATGAAACTGATAATAATATTGTTGTCTATAAAGGAGAATAGCTTTTAGGGGTTAATACTGTAGAAAGACTAATTTCTTTCCATATTTGAAAAAGGTCTTTATCCCCTAGGACTATTAAGAAGTCCTCACATATTTGTTATGCCTCCACATTGTGTTCCGGAGTGCCCAATTGATTGAAATCATTGTGTGTAAGACCGGTTGTGAATTCAAATCTATCTTAAAACCAAACTTGTAAAACATCCTGAATATCATTTAGAGAGTCTTTTATTTATAGATTAAAAATAATTTCATTTTCAGTAAAATGTTGTGGTGTGGAATTTAAAAGTAAAATAAATCAATTTTTGTTTTTCCGTTATCTCAAAAAAAAAAAACTTAAAAGAACAGAGCATGTAGAGATGAACACTAAGAAGCAAGTCATTGACCTCTTTGGTATACGGCAGCATTGAGGTTAGTGATTGTGATGAGGTCACTAATGTGAGAGCTAGCTTGTATTTCTACATAAAGAGAAGGGAAAATATGTCAGAAAATAAACCCAAAAGAGGCACTGCAAAAATACATTCCCCAAGATATTTGATCTATTAACAAAAGAACAGACCTTTAAAAACTATCCTAGAGGCAGTCTGGAGAATCTCAGTAGAATTTCAGCAAATTCTGTGTATGAAACCACATACGAAGTTATAAAAAATATTCATGCCTCAGATATTGTGATTTAATTGGAATGGAATACCGCCTGCGCATTAGGATTTTTTAAAAGCTGACAATTCTAATGTGCAACAAAGTTTAAGCATCATTGAAAATCACTATATCATTCAGGTTTTTTTTTCTTCTATTCAACCAATATAGAGCTTATCAACATATTCTATAATTTTACTTTCCTTTAAAGCAAAAATTTTAAATTACTTAAATGAAATATAGTGGAGTAGGAAGGTAGAGGTCAAAGACGTGGGGCCCCAGCTCTGACGGGGTATTTATATAGGCTTTTCTGGGCCTGGGCTTCATCAGGTGTAGTACAAAAAGAAAAAGATCAGATTTACTGACCAACAAGTACATTCTCCCTACACTGTGGAGTATTCTCTCATTTCATCCATTGCCAATATTGTGACTATTTACCCCGTTGATATATATGAGAAGACTGGAACTCAGAATATTGAAATTGTCTAAGGCCACTTACCTACTAAGTATGAAAATGAGGGTTTGAACAGCTAGGCTTATTCCACTAACACATGAATGCTTTCCAGAGTCCCTGAGAGTCTTAAAATTCTCTAGGAATACCAGCTACAAATGGGATCAAAACTACCATTTGCTCAAGGACTGTTTTATACTAGAATAAAGGTTTGAAATCAGTTGGCACATTTTATTCTTTCTCAAAAAGAAGTCAAGTGATAGACACTATCAAAAAAATAATAATAATAATCCTTCCACCTAATGAAATTTAACATCTCTTTATACCCAGGGGCTTAACAAATGCATGAGACCCAACTACAGAATGTGACTCAAGCAAGAAAAGCCACCAAACAAATAACAAAACCCACAGTGAAGGGAATTAGAGGTAGAAACCTTGGGAAGATGCTCAAGATAAACATCTAGTGAGCAGCATGTATGTACCATGAGAATTTTGTAATTTTTTTCTGAAAAATTGACACAACATTAGTTAATATAAGAGAGAAACCCATTATATTAGAAGAATGAGTAGAAAATAGGAGACCATGGGAATTATTTGCACAATATAATAAACAGTTGTAATATTGCCATTAGACATATTGGATAGATCATTGCTCTGAAAGGAAATACAAACTAAAATATTTGATCTAAGCCCTGAGTATAAAAGATTTTTAACAAAGCAAAGTAGAAATTGGATTTTTTTTTTAATGTTGAAGCTCATTTTAAGTATCTCTCATCATTGGATATTTGTGCCTAATAATAAATAGTCAATACCCTTGAAAATATTCTAGGAAAAGTCTGAAACTTGAAGGGAAAGGAGAAAAATAAAGGTACATAGGGCAATAATTGTCACATAAATGCATGATTTCTTTTATGTCTAATCTGTCTCTCAGAAACTACTCAAACCTCTCCATAGCAATTCATGATCTGTTCATTCACATGACAAAAATTTATGGAGTGCTTAAAAAGCAATTCTTCTAAGCACTGTTTAAGTACGAAAAAACCCACCATTGTCTGACCCTATGCTCATGCAGCTCTCAGTGTGGTGGGAAAGAATATTAATCACCTGGCAGGTGAGCACATAATTAATTATGCACTGGGTTGCGTTGAAAGACAGTAAACAGTCCTGGAATGCATGTAACAAAGGGTCCTCATATAATTGGTTGGGTCAAGAAAAGCTAACTAAAGATATAATAAGAGATATCTTTGAAGAGAAAATTAGGTTTACGTATACAATCAGGAGGGAAGAAAATTCCTGACAGAGGTAACCAGCAAATGCAAAGGCCCTGAGGCAGAAGGGAGCATGGTATGTTCTGAGAACAGAAAGAGGTCCCAGTGACTAAGTACAGGGAGCTAGGGTGAGGGTAGAAGAGGAGATTTAAAAAGATAAGCAGGGGCCAGATCAGATGGGGACTTTGGGATCAAGCATTGAGACTTTTAAAAGTTTTCTGCGTGATTCTAAAGTACAGCAAGGTTTTAGAACCAGTAAGAAGCAACACAATTTTTTTTCTTTTCAACAATTTGCATTTACCAACTTAATCTATAACTTTATTTTTATAAATAACAAAAACACAAATCACATATCAATTAAATTTAATGGAATAATTGCTCACTGGAACTTGAAATCTAAAGCCTGGGCCCCTAGGCGCGAAGGAATTGGTGGTAGGAGCAGACCGATCTCAGATCTGCATTTTGTAAAAAATCACTGGCTTCAGTGTGGGAAATGACTTGGAAGCACAGAGGGTGTGAAAACCTGGTTAGGAATTGACAAGAGTAGTCCAAGAAGGAGAAGATTGTATATGCTTTCTCTGCACTTTGGCTTTCTTATCTGTAAAACACAAGGGGCTGGACTGGATAACCACTTTCAGCTTAACACCATCAGACACAAAAGGAGACATTTTTGTTGGAGAAAGATGCATTACAGTCCAGTGTATATCCCCAAAACAGTGAGATGAAAGCTTACGGTGCTTAAAAGGTAGATTTCTTACTATTCCCACCAGCGTCAAACATGCTACCATAGTTAACCCATTGTTTTAAATGCCTTGACCTTATATCTTCCTCCAGCTACTGACACTTTTCCTCTGCTCCCCATTATAGCAAAACTGTTTGCAATAGAACCTTTACCAGAATTACAGGCTGACAGGACCATATGAACTCAGGAGTTTGTGAAAATAATTATGCTTGGCTAGAAAAGAAAATGCTTTTATTTTTTTCTAGTTTAAAGATTTCACAAAGGTAAAATGGAAGTTTTAAGACTATTTGGGATTTGGGGCGCCTGGGTGGCTCAGTCCGTTAAGCGGCTGCCTTCGGCTCAGGTCATGATCCTGGGGTCCTGGGATCGAGCCCCACATCCGGCTCCCTGCTCAGGGGAGAGCCTGCTTCTCCCTCTCCATCTGCCTGCCACTCTGCCTGCTTGTGCTCTCTCTCTCTCTCTCTGTTAAATAAATAAATAAAATCTTTAAAAAAAAAAAAAAAGACTATTTGGGATTCTAGACTTTTTCCGCTATCCAAAATTATACACATAGATGTTTTTACTCACAATAGATTCCTTATTTATCTTTCTTCTTCCTTCTTTATGCAATATCCATAAAAGGATTTTTCAGATAATAAGTGGACAAAAGAGATAGGTTGCATAAATGAATGAACAGAGGATTATTTGTAGACTTTTTCTCTTGGAGTGTCTCTTCCTGATGAAAATTTAGCTTTGATTTTTTATTTTTTAATTTAAATTCAATTAGCCAACATATAGTATATCATTATAGCTTTGATTTTTTTTTAAGGATTTTATTACTCCATGGCCTGATCAGCAGCTGATGAATGTATAATTACTGCCACAAGGGATGGTTCAGGATGTAGCTCTAATATCCATTCAGTTTTAGCAACTATTGTGCAGGAACTATCCTCGGCTCTGAGGACAAAGAAGTGAAGACAGATTAAGTCTGACTTCATGGAGCTTACATCCTAGTGAGGCAGACAGACAAAAATAAATAAACACAGAATTATATTCAATAATGTCAAGTAGAAATAAGAGCTCTGGAAAAAGGTAAAATCCTAGGTGGCTTGGGGGTTAACCCTACTCCCTTCTGTATAACATTCATTTTAAAAGTCATTTCAGAGGCTGGAGAGCTCTGTCAGTTCCGTGACAGCCAGGGAATCCCCCTAAGGAAAAGGCATAGAAGGATGGGAAGGAGGGAATCAAGAAGATGAGGAAGATAGAGAGCAATCATCATGGAATACTACTTTAGACGGGGAGGTCAGGCCTGATGGGGTGAGAGGACAAGCATGTGAGTAACTGGGAAGAGAATTCAAGGCACCAACAATAGCAGATACAAGGGTTTTGAGATCAGTACACGTTTGCACTTTCTTTTTTTTTTTAACTTTATATAATTATGTTATGTTAGTCATCATACAATACATCATTAGTTTTTGATGTAGTGATCCATGATTCATTGTTTTCATATAACACCCAGTGCTCCATTCAGTACTTGCCCTCCTTAATACCCATCACCGGGCTAACCCACCCCCCCACATGCCCCTCCCCTCTAAAACCCTCAGTTTGTTTCTCAGAGTCCATAACCTCTCATGGTTCTTCTCTCCCTCCTATTTCCCCCCTTTCATTTGTCCCTTCCTTCTCCTAATGTCTTCCATGCTATTCCTATGTTCCACAAATAAATGAAACCATATGATAATTGACTTTCTCTGCTTGACTTATTTCACTTAGCATAATCTCCTCCAGTCCCATCCATGTTGATGTAAAAGTTGGGTATTCATCCTTTCTGATGGCTGAATAATATTCTATTGTATATATGGACCACATCTTCTTTATCCATTCATCTGTTGAGGGCCATCTTGGCTCTTTCCACAGTTTGGCTATTGTGGACAATGCTGCTATGAACATTGGGGTGCATATGACCCTTCTTTTCACTACATCTGTGTCTTTGGGGTAAATACCCAGGAGTGCAATTACTGGGTCATAGGGTAGCTCTATTTTTAAATTTTGAGGCACCTCCACTCTGTTTTCCAAAGTGGCTCTACCAACTTGCATTCCCACCAACAGTGTAAGAGGGTTCGCCTT
>NC_138370.1:61421423-61452053 GCF_054177405.1 Leptonychotes weddellii
TCCCTGATGAATATGGATTCCAAAATCCTCAACAAAATCCTAACTAATAGGATCCAACAGTACATTAAAAGGATCATCCACCACGACCAAGTTGGGATTTATCCCCGGGATGCAAGAGTGGTTCAACATTCACAAGTCAATCATTGTGATAGAACACATTAATAAGAGGAGAGGGAAGAACCATATGGTCCTCTCAATTGATGCAGAAAAAGCATTTGACAAAATACAACATCCTTTCCTGATTAAAACTCTTCAGAGTGTAGGGATAGAGGGAACATTCCTCAAGTTCATAAAATCCACCTATGAAAAACCCACAGCGAATATCATCTTCAATGGGGAAAAGCTGAGAGCCTTTCCCTTAAGATCAGGAACAGACAAGGATGCCCACTCTTGCCACTATTTTTCAACATGGTACCAGAAGTCCTAGCAACAGCAATCAGACAACAAAAAGAAATAAAAGTATTCAAATTGGCAAAGAAGAAGTCAAACTCTCTCTTCACAGATGACATGATACTTTATGTGGAAAATACAGAAGACTCCAACCCCAAATTCCTAGAACTCATACAGCAATACAAATTCAATGCACAGAAATCAGTTGCTTTCTTATACACTAACAATGCAACTGTAGAAAGAGAAATGAGAGAAACGATTCCATTTACAATAGCACCAAAAACCATAAGATACCTCAGATTAAACGTTTGCACTTTCAAAGAATAGCAAGGAGCCCCACAGGGATAGAGAATGCGAGACATCCGAGTAGCCAGCAGGGATCAGGCTATGTAAGGATATGCCCAGAGCAAAAAAATTTTCATTTTACTTCAGAAGATCGAAAAGAAGATGAACAGAGTCAGCATTTCATTGTCTTTAGAATCACAATGGCTGCTGTTTGCAAAATAGCCTTTAGAGAGAAACAAGAGGGGAAACAAGGAGACCAGTAAGGGTATTATAATCTCCAGGCAAGAGACGATGGTGGTGCAGACTCTTCTCATGACAATGTATGCATCACTTCATGCAGGACATGTGGAAGTAAAACCAAAGTTTTGTCTGGATGTTGAGTATGACAGAAATAGGGTGTCCAAGAATAACTACAATATTTATGGAATGAAAGTCTTATCATGGTCAGGGATGGGGATTCGGGGGAAGGTACAGGTAGATAGATGTATTGGATGGTTAATTTTATGCGTCAATTTGGCTAGACCTTGGTATCCAGATACTTGATAAAACACTAGCCTGTATGTCACAGTGAAGGTGTTTTTTAGATGAAGTTGACATTTAAATCAGTAGACTTTGAGTAAAGCAGATAACTAAGATGATAGATGGATAGATAGATGATAGATTAGATAGATAGATAGATAGATAGATAGATAGATAGATAGATAGATAGATAGAAAGATACAGGTAGAGTACAAGTTAAAAAAAAAAAGTGAAAATACTGAGGGGCACCTGGGTGGCTCAGTCAGTTAAGCGGCTGCCTTCAGTTCAGGTCATGGTCCCAGGGTCCTGGGATCGAGCCCCGCATCAGGCTCCCTGCTCAGCAGGAACCCTGCTTCTCCCTCTCCCACTCCCCCTGCTTGTGTTCCCTCTCGCTGTGTCTCTCTCTGTCAGATAAATAAATAAAATATTTTTTAAAAAAAAGTGAAAATACTGAAAAGATCTGGAGAGTATGGCAGGAGAAAAACCAGAAGACTAGTATACTCCACATGAAGAAAGTTTCCAGAATGAAGGATACAAACACTATAAAGGGCTCAAGGGAGATGAAGACTATAGATTAACCACTGGGTCTCCCAACGTGAAGATCATTTATCTTAACAAGAGCAGTTTCACTGGGGTGAGGAGAAAAATATATTTTCTTCCAGGTATTACCTTCACCTTTGCTTTGGTTGCAGTTCCAAACTCTATAGAGAATTGTAACATTTAGTATGATATATACTAAACTACATATTTTAATGTTTATTTGGGAGACAAAGCCTGCAAACAAAATTTAAACTCTACAAGACAAGCTTTGATCACAGGCAGTAACCAATTTCAAATTGTCAGAGTTCTGTAGTAATTCTTCTCTTGATGATTTAGAAAGCACAGCCAAACTTAATTTCCTATTGAGCCCTAATTTATTTCCAAAAGCATTATTTCAACCATAAGAATAAAAGAATAAAAAGAGTAAGCAATACTTAAACTACATGATAATTTTTTCAGAAGACCTGTCAGAATGACAAATTTTAAAAGTATGTGAAGCAATTCAGTTAAGATTTTTTACGTATTTCAAGAAAACATATTAGAAAACAAGTTATATAAGTGAACATATGACAAATATCTTCCCTTTATGATTACTTGTATTTTATAAGGATGCTCTCTGTGATTATCACAAAGCTAGAATATTACAGTATGCTTTTAAACATAATTAAGTTCTATACCATTAATTTATATGATAGTCTTGAATAATGCATAACAACCTCAGCACCCCTTCAGAATTTTTGTTTTTATTAGAATGATGTATGAAATAAAATGTTCATGCTGTCAGTAGTCACAGGAATACTTTCTTTAAGGCAAAATAGTCAAAAGCAATAACCTTTTTCTTAAGGATAAATAAGATGTTATTAGAAAATCTTTATTTTTTTTAATTCATAGTTGAAAATATGCAAAAAATAGCATAATAAAGCATGGTACCAATATATAATCTGTCATTTAAGTGCAATAATGAATATCAAAGGCATAATCCATGAAAGAAATGATTAAAAGTTAATAATTTTAACTTCATTAAAATTAAAAACTTTTGTTCTGCAAGAGAAAATATCAAGAAAATTAGAAGACAAGCCTCAGGCTAAGAAAAAATATTTGCAAAAAGACACATCTGGAAAAGGACTATTATCCAAAATATACAAAAAACTCTGAAGACTCAACAATAAGAAAACAAACAACTCAGTTAAAAATAGGCCAGAGACGGGGTACCTGGATGTTTCAGTCAGTTGAGTGTTGGAGTCTTGATCTCTGCTCTGGTCATGGTCTCGGGGTCATGGGATCAAGCCCCGCATGGGGCTCTACGCTCAGTGGGAGTCTGCTTGAGATTGTCTCCTTCTCCCTCTCCTTCTGCCCCTCCCCCCCACTAGCAAGCATGTATGCGTGCTCTCTCTTGCTCTCTCTCAAATAAATAAATAATCTTAAAAAAAAAAAGGCCAAAGACCTTAGCATACACTTCCCCAAAGAAAATATACAGATAGCAAATAAGCATATGAAAATATGCTCCACATCATGTCATCAGGGAAATGCAAATCATTTTTGTTGCTATCTCCTAATACATATGGCTTTGTTTTTTCAGACATTTTTTTTAAGTCACGAAAGTTATATCTGTGCAGCCACACTGAGGCAGCTTTATTTTTTAAATTGAGATATAATTGACAGATAGCACTGTGTTGGCTTTAGGTGTACAAAAAAATGATTTATGTATACATTGTGAAATGATTGCCACAATAAGTTTAGTTAAGTCCATCACCACACATAGTTACAATTTTTTTTCTTGTGATGAGACCTTTTAAGATCTACTCTCTGAGCAACTTTCAAATATACAATATAGTATTATTAACTATAGTCATCATGCTGTACATTACAGCCCCAGGATTTATTTATCTTATAACTGGAAGTTTGTACCTTTTGATGACTTTCACCCATTTTACCCATTCCTCTAACCCCCATTCTGGCAACCACCAATCTGTTCTCTCTTTCTTTGAGTTTAGGTTTGTATTGCTTTTAGATTTTACATAAGTAAAATCATACAGTATTTACCTTTCTCTGACTTATTTCACTTAGCATAATGCCTTCAAGCTCCATCCATGTTGTCACAGATAGCAGGATTTTCTCCTTATTTAATGCTGCATAATATTGCATTGTGCTGTACATGTGTGTATACATATATGTAATATATGCATAATATATATTATTTTTTCATCCATTCATTTATAAATGGACACTTAGGTTGTTTCCATGTCTTGGTTTTTTTTTTTAATAATGTTGCAGTGAACATGGGGGATACATATATTTCCTTGAGATAGATTTCATTCGGGAATAAGTATCTAAAGTGGAATTGCTAGATCATATAGTAGTACTATCTTTAATTTTTTGAGGAACTTTCATACTCTTTTCCACAGTAGCTGTCCCAATTTCCATTCCCACCAGTAGAACACGAGAGTTCCCTTTTCTCCACATCCTCACTAACACTTGTTACCTTATGCTTTTTCATGATAGCCATTCTAACAGATAGGAGGTGATATCTTATTATGGTTTTAGTTTGCCTTTCCCTGATCTTTACTGATGTTAAGCACTTTTCATGTACCTGGAGGCCATTTGGATGTCTTCTTTGGGAAAATTTCTATTCAGATCCTCTGCCCATTTTTTAACCAGCATTTTTAGGTTTTTTTCTATTGAGTTGTATGAGTTCTTAAAATTTTTGAATATTAATCCTTTATCAGATAATGACTTGCAAATATTTTTTCCCATTCCATAAGTTGCCTTTTCATTGTGTTGATTAATTAATATTGTTAAAATGTCCATACTCCAGAAAGCAATATACAAATTCAATGCAATCTTTATCAAAATTCCAATGGCATATTTTACAGAAATAGGTTTTCTTCTGTACAGAAGCTTTTTAGTTTGCTGTAGCCCCGCTTGTTTACTTGTGCTTTCTTGTCTGTGCTTTTGGTGTCATATTCAAAAAATCATTGTCAAGACCAAAGTCCAGGAGTTTACCCTCTGTTTTCTTCTCAGAGTTTTAAAGTTTCAGATCTCACATTCATGTCTTTCACTCATTTTGAGTTGATTTTTGTGTATCATGTAAGATGGTGGTCCAGTTTCATTCTTATGCATGTGGCTGTCCATTTTTCCCAACCCATCTATTGAAGACACTATCCTTTCCCCACCGTATAACCTTGGCCCCTTTGTTGTACATTAATGGACCATATAATATAATCATGGGTTTATTTCTGGGCTCTCTATTCTGTTCCATTGATCTATGTATCTGTTTTTATGCCCAAACAATACTCTTTTGATTAATATAATTTTGTAATATAGTTTGAAATCAGGAAGTATGGTGTCTCTAGTTTCCTTCTTTTTCCTCAAGATTGCTCTGGCTACCCAGGATTTTTGTGGTTCCATAAGAATTTTAGAATTTTTTTCCTATTTCTGTAAAATATGCCATTGGAATTTTGATAAAGATTGCATTGAATTTGTATATTGCTTTCTGGAGTATGGACATTTTAACAATATTAATTCTTCTAATCCATGACAGAATATCTTTCCATTTATTTGTGTCTCCCTTAATCTCTTTCATCAATGTCTTAACAGTTTTCAATGTGTAGCTCTTTCACTTTTTTGGGTTAAATTTATTCCTAGGTATTTTATTCTTTTTGATGAAGTTGTAAATGGGATTGTTCTTACTCTTTCTGATAGCTTATTATTAGTGTATAGAAATGCAACTATTTTTGTACATTGATTTTGTATCCCGCAGCTTTGATGAATTCATTTATTAGTTCTAACAGTTTTTGGGTGGAGTCTTCAGGGTTTTCTATATATTGTACCATGTCATCTACAAATAAAGACAATTTTACATCTTCCTTTCTAATTTGGTGGTCTTTCATTTTATTACTATTTTTTCTTTAACTTACTGCTGTGGCTAGGACTTCCACTACTACTTTGAATAAAAGTGGCAAGAGAAGGAATTCTTGTCTTGTTCCTGATCTTTAAATTCAGAAAAAGCTTTAAATTCAGTATTCTAAGTTCAATATTATGTTAGCTTTGGGCTTCTCATATATGGCCTTTCCTGTGTTATGTTTGCTTTATACCTACTTTGTTGAGAGTTTTTACCATAAGTAGATACATATATATATACATATACACTAAACATACCTTTTAAAAAATTAATGGAAATGATAGAATGACTAATTGCTATTTTTTATTTTCTAGAAATACTGCTAACTGTAATACCTCCAGTTCCTCCTCCAGAGCTGCAAGGTAATAAGAGTAGCTGATGGTTTGTATAGTACATTTTGTAGGGTGTAAAGTATTTGAATATAAAGTACCTGATTTTATCACAACATCATCATAAACTGGTAGGTGGTATTGTTTTAAAATGCAATAGTCTTGTCCGGAATATCTTGCCCAAACAAATTCACTCCCACATGGTACTCTCCACAACTCTTCCCACCTTACCATCAGTCTTGTTTTCAGAGCTATTTAATCCTACTCTCTCTGATTACTTGATTCATGTGCATAATTCCTGCCAAGCCTGCTCTCTCCATCCTTTTCCCCACTTCCACTGTCAAATAAAATGTTCTTTATGAATCTAAAAACTCATTAATGGGGGGTGATTAAACAAATGACAGAGTCTGCATATTATGAAAGGCCAGGTGACCATTAAAAAGAATAGAGTAGATTTTCATGCACTGATATACAAGAATGTGTTCAATTTTTAAAAATCAAGCTATAGACGGCATGTATAGTGTGATTCAATACAGAGACAGAGCTGGGTAAGAAGAGTATGAGAGGGTAACTATATTTTTCCATATACTCCTCTGTATGGTCTAATATTTTTTATGGATTCCATTCTTCTTTTATCATTTTTAAAGGGTCAGAGTTTCACTTCTGGTATTGGAAAATCCATTAATTCAGACCCATCTGAATCCAAGTAAGACACTAAGCATTTAGAAATACTTTTTTCTGCCTTTTGTGGTTTTATTTTTCATTTTTTAAATATTTTATTTATATATTTGACACAGAGAAAGAGACAGAGCACAAACACGGGGAGCGGAAGAAGCAGACTTTCCACTGAGCAGGGAACCTGACATGGAACTCAATCCCAGAGCCCTGAGATCATGACCTGAGCCCAAGGCAGAGGGTTAACCCACTGAGCCACGGAAGTGCCCTGCCTTTTGTGGTTTTAACTGAGCATTTCATATGATCCATTTCTCTCCTTTTTAGCATATAAATTATGCTTCTTCTTAAACTTTTTTAAATGGTTATCCCAGATTTTTCAATATACATAACTAATCCAAATCCTACTTTGAATAACACTTTACCACTTCACAAATACTGCAAGCACCATATAAGAACAAAATATTGCCAATTCCTCCCTCCCATCCCTTGTAACATTGTTGTCAATCATTTCATTTATACATAAGTATACATATGTGTGTGAAGCATAAATAGAATAAATAAATAAATAAAATAGACAATATATAGCAGACATAATTAAATATATGCATAATGATACATAATCATACACAATCAAATACACTGTTGACATTATTACTTTATTTTTTTAAAGATTTTATTTATTTATTTGACAGAGAGAGAGACACAGTGAGAGAGGGAACATAAGCAGGGGGAGTGGGAGAGGGAGAGGCAGGCTTCCCGCCGAGCAGGGAGCCCAATGCGGGGCTCGATCCCAGGACCCCGGGATCATGACCGGAGCCGAAGGCAGACGCTTAACTGACTAAGCCACACAGGTGCCCCGACATTATTACTTTAAACAAACTGTTACCTGTTAGATAAATTAGGGATAAGAAAAAAATTTTTTTTTACTTTATTTCTTAGCCAGTAATCTTCTTTTCTTCATGTATATCCAAATATCTGACATATCATTTTCTATGTCTCTGAAGAATTTCTTTTAACATTTCCTACAAGACAGGTCTACTGGCAACAAATTCCCTCAGTTTTTGTTTGAGAAAGTCTTTATTTCTCCTTCACCTTTAAAGGATAATTTCACAGAATACAGAAATCTAGGTTGGTGGATTTCTTTTTCTCTTAACACTTTATTTCACTCCATTCTCTTCTTGCATGGTTTCTGAGAAGTCAAATGTAGTTCTTATCTTTGTTCCTCTCTAGGTAAAATGTGTTTTCCTCTGGCTTCTTTCAAGGCTTTTTAACTTTGAGGTTCCAAAGTTTGAATATGATATGCCTAGTTATCTTTTTTATCTGATTTTTTTTTTTAATCTATGTTTTGCATTTATCCTACCTGATGTTCTACAAGGCTCCTGGACCTGTGGTTTTTCAGTCTGGCATGAATTTGGGGCAAGTCTCAGCCAATGCTTCAAATACTGCTTCTGTTCCTTTCTCTCTTTCCTCTCCTCCTGGCGTTTTCATTATGTGTGTGTTACACCTTTTATAATTGCTCCACAGTTCTCAAACTGCTTTGTTTTAAGTTGGGCTTTGCAGTCTTTTTTTCTCTTGTCAGTTTTGGAAGTTTCTAGTGTCATATCCTCAAGCTCATTCTTCCCTCAGCTGTGTTGGTCTACTAATGGTGTCATCAAAGTCATTCTTCATTTCTTTTACAGTGCTTTTATCTCTAGCATTTCTTTTTGATTTTTACTTAGAATTCCCATCTCTCTTCTTACATTATCCATCTAGTCTTGCATGTTGTCTACTTTCTCCAGTAAAGTCCCCAGCATATTAATCATTTTTTTAAATTCCTGATCTGAATATTGATCCAACATTCTTGCTGAATCAAACTCTGGTTCTGATGCTTATTCAGCCTCTCCAAACTGTTTCTTGCCTTTTAGTATGCCTTGTAATTTTCTGTTAAAATATGTACGTAAGGTAGTGAGTAAAAGGAAATGCAGAAAATAGGCCTTTGGTAATCTAGTAGTAAGGTATGGTGAAAAGGGAACTACCCTATAGTCCTATGATTATGTCTCAGTCTTTTGGTGAGTATGTGTCCCTGAACTGTACAGTTTTTTCACACCTTAGATGGGATTAGATAGCTAGAGGGGGCTGGAATTAGGCATTTCTCTTCCTCCAGGTAGGTTAGTCTCTGCTAAAATCCCAGCAGGTTAGGTTTCACCTGAAGGTGGACCTTGTTAAGAAAACAGAAATCTTTGGTATTTTTCTAAATTGTTCCTTTTCCGCTCTTCCTTCCAGAAGCCCCAGGAGATTTTTTTCCAATATTCACTACGAGAATCAGGTTGGGCTCTTGGTGGTAAAAATCACAAAAGTGTGGGAACCTGATGACTGGGTCCCCTAGGAGGTTTTCACTCTTATATTTGTCCATACTGAGCCTGCAGAAATTCATCAGTTATAGTTCAAGTTTTCCTCCCCAGCACTATTTCTGTAGAGATTTCTGCTTATGGCTTTTTGCTCTAATAACTTGTGATTTTCTGTCTCTTCAGTTTCAGGGGCAGTTTAGAGGCATGATGACCACGCTAATTTTATGGATCTAAGAAGAATTATTAATTTTTCAGTTTGTTCAGTTGAGGACCAACTGAACAATTAGGACAGAGGAGGGATTTCTAAACTCCTTATATATTGGACTAGAAACCAAGAGTCCTGGGCCACCTTTTAAAACATAAAAGTTGCTCTTCACTTGTAAATGTCATTAGTAATGACATTATGAAATAGCTTTGAAAGGTATCAAGTGACATGTGAATATATGGTATTTATTGCTTAAAGTAATGGCAGATTGAGCTATCATGATTTCAATACATTGTATATGAAGAAACCTTGGGCAACATTGTTTCACTAAAATATTAGTTCATGCCTAATTTGTCAGATTTTCCTTCATTTTGCAAAACAATTTAACTACATCCAGTTTAATTGACCAGTAAAACAATGCTCCCTGAATATTTCAACATATTAGGTATTTAAGGGATCAATGAATCATCCATTTATCTTAAAATGCATTGCAGCTTCCTTAAATTCAGAACTTCCATCTTCTGATGCAATTCAAAAATGACCACTCAAAACCAGAGAATCACCACCCACAAAAGAAAATTGAAATTCAGTGTTATAAACTTAAATTTAATAACCCAAAGATAGACTCCTTATACATGGCACCAATGAATTCCTAGCTGTATCCTGATAGCAGCCTCAATATAATGATTTTTTGAAAGAAAAACACTTGATATTAAAAAATCCAGTAAGTGAAATGGAAAAGAAATCTCATAAACAATGTTTTGTGAGACTTGTGAACTAAAACAGATGTTTTCCCCCAGATTATTACAATTCCCCTGATTTCCTGCAAGCTATTTTCTTAACTGCTTTTGTGATGTTAGCTACTTCAAACTTACATGCACCATTTAAGAAGAGGGGAAAAAGGTAGTTAACTTGCTTTTTGTCTGCTTTATCCAAACATTGAAGTTTCCATTCCCCTATTCTAAATCTTTGCTTTGTAAGATAAGGACTTATATTCTTTGCTCTCAAAATGAGTTCCCTCAACAAAAAAGAAATGACTCGGGGGAAAAATGAAGGGCGGGGAATCGGAGGGGGAGACGAAGCATGAGAGACTATGGACTCTGAGAAACAAACTGAGGGTTCTAGAGGGGAGGGGGGTGGGGGGATGGGTTAGCCTGGTGATGGGTATTAAAGAGGGCATGTATTGAATGGAGCACTGGGTGTCATAGGCAAACAATGAATCATGGAACTCTACATCAAAAACTAATAATGTAATGTATGGTGATTAATATAAAATAGTAAAATTAAATTTTAAAAAAAAGGAAATGACTCAGGATGCTTCGGTAGCTCAGTTGGTTAAGCGTCTGCCTTCGGCTCAGGTCATGATCCGAGGGTCCTGGAGTGGAGTCCCACATCAGGCTCCTTACTCAACAGGGAGCCTGCCTCTCCCTCTGCCTGCCGCTCCCCCTGCTTGTGCGCTCTCTCAATCTCTCTCTGTCAAATAAATAAATAAAATCTTGAAAAAAAGAAGTGACTCAATCTTCCAAGTGGTTGCTGAGTACCATAAGGGGCATACTGTTTGCTTGGTTTTATAACGTGTAAGAATTCTGCTTATTGATTCAACTTTCCTACAAGTGCTTCGTGAATACTGTAGAGAACACACTGTTTACTAAGGTTTACAGAATATAGGGATGGTTTCTATATCCAAGGTGTTCATAATATGCTATGCTCAGGTGGTCTATCTTATTTATGGTACCAGAAGACTTTGAAGGTTTTGGCAAAGAGCCTCAGAGGGGGTTAACAAATCTTAAACATAAAAACTAAATATAATAGCCCTCAAACAAAATTTTACTTGGCAAAATTCCTAA
Organism: Leptonychotes weddellii; assembly: GCF_054177405.1. NCBI lineage: Eukaryota > Metazoa > Chordata > Mammalia > Carnivora > Phocidae > Leptonychotes > Leptonychotes weddellii. The sequence continues at coordinate 61,432,442 of NC_138370.1, forward strand.
CAATCCTGCCATCTGGCTACTGCACCTAAAAAGAATGCTAACCTAATGACAAATTCCTGAATCTAGAAATCAAGCTACATTTAATGTCCAATGGCAAATGCAGTGACATCCTGGAAACATTTTTCTGTTTATGATCATAATTATGATTTTTTTAGTTCCACTTTAGTGCTAGAGATAAAAAAGAAGAGAAAGTAGAGCAGACTAGACTAAAATAGAATACAAAAAAAAAAAGAAAATAGAATAAAATTTTAGATATCATCAATAACATCATTTTGTTGAACAGCAGGCCATATTGTTGACTGGATGAATAAAAGTTACCCTGTCAGGGACTGAAAAGCCAGGCAAGCCTCCTGATTCCTGGACTACTCTGTCTTTTAAACCAAAACAAAATCTGAACCATGAATTTGGAGGAGGAAGTGATAAGTCACATCAGAATCTGAAACACCTCTGGCAACACCAGAGTGTAGCTGGTGTGAGTGGCGAGCAACACTGGCTGAGAGACTGCTAATAACAGCAGTAGATGTGCAATCAGGGGTGAAAGGTACGCTGCCCCCAAATCAAAGAGAGTGAGCACTAAAAGGTGATCATTGCTTATGGAGAAATTATTTCCCACTAAACAAAACACAGAGTTAATGGGAAAGGCCGATACTAATGCATGGGCCATTTGGGACATTTCTTGTGCCCTTAGGTGTGACGGGATGTTGTAACAGGTCATCTTTTACAAAACAACAAAATGATTCAACTTTCAAATAGAATTTAGCACATTGTAAACTTTTATCACACTGTCAAAGAAACAGTACTGATTTCAGTGTTTGCTTCTAGAATGATCTGTATTAGAATGACGAGGACATGTTTGTTAATATTATACATTCCTGAGCTTACTGAGTCAGAATCTCTCAATCAGCTGGTTCTGTGCAGCATTATGAAGTTCGGGAACCAGTAAAGGAACCTCTCCCCTCTTGTCTACCTTTAAATTCTGCCTCAATTGTTGTGATTTTTTTTCTTGACTCCGTAAACAAAAGTTTAAAATGCTTCAAAAATCACTTAAATCCTCCTATGTTTCCTGCTGCACAGTTTTTAAATCTTGATTTCTAGTTCTCAGAGCCCAGGATGATATTGTCTTAAGTATTTCAAATTTCTACTTGAACTGGGATGATAATAGTGGAAAATAAATACATTCAAGAGATATCAAAGATGAGGGGAGTAATAACTAAAACTTCTAACATACCAGGTATTGTTCTAACTGCTTTATATGTATTAACTCAATCCCTAAAACAAATGCTTTAAGATGTATTATCACTGGTAATATTATCCCCCACTTTGTAGGGTTAACCAAAGTGTTAAATAAACTTCTCAGCATGAGAACTAGTGAGTGGGAGGACCAGGACTCAAAACAAGACAGTTGAGGGTGATAATAACTAATATTCTTAACCAACCCCCTCCTCACTCTCTGTAGAAATCAGCAGGATTTAGTAACTGGTTATATATGAATTGCAACATCAAGGTTTCTGGATTAAGATGTAATCATGATTCATGTTTACTGACATAGGAATAACTACTAAGAAGTGCAATGACACGTATAGAATGGTTTTATTGTAACAACTAACTTTTTAAAAGAAATTGCAGATTTTGAGTACCAATCAAGATGGAGAAAATCCTGTACAGACTATCTCTCCTACTGATTACAACCATAAACTCTGGAGAATTTTGAAAAACAACTAATGGAAAACTCTGAAAACTGAACAACAGAAGGACAGAATTAGGAAGGAAAGTCAAAACTTAGAAAATAACCAGTAGCAGTGAGTTTACCGGGGTTTTTTCCCCTCATTTATGTCTAAGCTTTCACCCAAAAATGGGCCAAATCCCAAAACTGTGCGACAGGCATGGACCGTGAAAACTCCAGGAAAAAACAAACAAACAAAAACAAAAAGCAAAAAACAAAACCCTGCCCTCTCTCTAACCAGAAAGCCAGAAAAGAGGACCTTTGCATTCAGGAAAGTCTACAGAGATTTCTCCTTCTTTTTTTTTTTTAAATTTTTTTTTTTTTTTTTTATTCATGAGAGACAGAGCGAGAGAGAGAGGCAGAGGGAGAAGCGGGCTCCCAAGGAGCAGGGAGCCCGATGCAGAACTCGATCCCGGGACCCCGAGATCATGACCTGAGCCGAAGGCAGACGCTTAACCATCTGAGCCACCCAGGCGCCCCAGATTTCTCCTTCTTTTTTCCTGTTTTCCTCTTCTCTTCTGCTCTTCCCTGAAGCCAGTCCCAGTCTCAAAATGGCACCGCTGTGACGGCCGCGGTATTGGAAGCCAGGTCGTGGGCACCTAAAGTCTTAAGGGAAAACCCTTCCCTCTGGCAAAATGGGAAATGGAGCTCTTGTGGGTCCCACAGTGTAGGGGGGAAATTCTTTTTTTTTTTTCCTTCTGTTTTCTGTCATTACTTCATTCCGAGGGCAGCCACCACTGCTCAAACTCTGCAATTTCACATGGAGCCAAACCTGTGAGAGTACACCCAGACTCTGAGCTATTAAATAGGAGCTAGGGCTCCCTGGGAACCACGGAGCATGGGAGGCATCCCAGAGAGGAGAGGAATGGAAAAGGGATTTCCAAATTCTGTATATTAACCAACACAAATCCCAAGCTAATCTTCTAGCTACACACACACAGAAGAGACCCCAAAAAGCACAGCAAAAACTTTGGGAAGTCTATGCCATCTCTTCCAGAAAAGAGAAGAGAACATTTCTCAATTTATTTGAGGAGGCCAGCATTACTCTGGTACCAAAGTAAGTCAAAGTTGCTTCAAGAAAATAAAACTATAGACCAATGTCTGTTGTAAACATAGATACAAAAATCCCCAACAAAATATTAGCAAATTCAATCCAGCAATATGAAGAAGGATAATACATCTCAACCAAACTGGGGCTGATACCAGGAAGGCAAAGCTGGTTCAACATTTGAAAAATCAATGTAATTGACCATATTAACAGACTAAAGAAAAATTACCATATGATTATCTCAACAGATAGAAAAAAGGATGTGATAAGATTTTAACATCTATTCATAATTTTTAAAAATTTCACAGCAAACTAAGAAAAGAAAAGGAAGCATCCTTATCCTGTTAAAAGGCATCTATAAGAAAAAAACCTACAACAAACATCAAAATTATCAGTGAAAAATTGAATACCTTCCTCCTAAGATCAAGAACAAGGTAATGATATCTGCTTTCACCATTCCTTTTAACCTTGTATTGTACACACTAGTCAATTCTACAAGATAAGAGAAAGAAATCAAAGCATTCAGAATAGAAATAAAGAAGCCTGTCTATATTTGTGGATAATATTATTAACATCATAATAAATGCCAAGATACCTACAAGAAAAGTTTTTGAAACAAGTAGTGAGGTTAGCAAATTCACTGGATACAAGGATTACATACAAAAAATTGTTGTATTTTTTACCAGCATTAAAAATTAAAAATAGAAATTAAGAGAAAACAGTACTATTTAAAATAGCAACAAAAAATTGAAGTGAAATACATAGGTATAAATCTAACAAAATATCTTCAGGATTTGTATGCTAAAAACTACAAAACGATGAAAGAAGTTAAAGAAGGGCGCCTGGGTGGCTCAGTCAGTTAAGCGTCTGCCTTCGTTGCAGGTCATGATCCCAGCATCCTGGGATCGAGTCCTGCATCCGGCTCCCTGCTCAGTGGGGAGCCTGCTTCTCCCTCTGCCTGCTGCTCCCCCTGCTTGTGCTCTCTCTCTCTCTCTGTCAAATACATAAATAAAACCTTTAAAAAAAGAAAAAGAAAAAAGAAGTTAAAGAAGACCTAAACAATTGGAGAAATATGCCATGCTCATGAGTTGAAAGGCTCAATGCTATTAAGATGTCATTTCTCCCCAAAATGATCTATAAATTCAACATGATTTCAATCAAAATCCAGTGAGACTTTTTATAGATATGAACAAATTGATCTAAAATTTATATGAAAAAAATTAAGGAACTGGAAGAGCTAAATTAATTCTGAGAAGAAAAAAAAACAAGATTACTCAGACTGCCTGATTTCAAGACTTAATATAAACCTATAATAATGAAGACAGTGTGGCATTAGTGAAAGACACATAGATCAATAGAACAGAAGAGCTAGTTCTAAAGTAAACCTACAGTTGATTTTTGACAAAAGTACAGAGACAGTGCAATGGAGAAGAAATAATCCTTTCTATTCACAAATTGTGATGGAACACTTGGATATCTGTATGCAAAGGATAGATCCCTGACTTACTACTCACACCTATACAAAAATTAGCTCAAAATGGATCATAGAGCTAAATATAAAAAATAAATCTATAAACTTCAAGAAGAAAACATTGTAGAAAATCCTTTTGACCTTGGGATAGGCAAAGAGTTCTTACGTGCAATAGGTAAAAAAAAAAAAATCCATAAAATAAAATAATAAATTAGACTTATTTTTTTTAAGTTTTGCTCTCTGAATAAAGACTACTAATAGAATGAAAAGGTAAGGCACAGATTGAGAAAAAATATTTTCATATCACAAATCTGATTAAAATTCATATGTAAAATATATTTTTAAAATTCTAAAACCTCAACAATATGAAAACAAAAAATCCAATTAAAAAATGGGCAAAAGATTTGAGCAGACATTTCACAAAAGGAGATAAGCAGATGGAAAATAAGCATAATTAAAATATGCTCACCATCATGATTCATCAGTAAAATGTAAATTAAAACCACAATGAGATATCGCTACTTATCTACTACAACAGGTGTGGAGGAGTGTGGGGGAGACAAATCCTCGACAGGATGCAAAACAACTAGAATTCTCATATACTGTGTGTGAGAATGCAAAATCGCACAGCCACTTGGGAAAACAATTTGGTGTTTCTTCTAAAGTGAAGCATACACTTGACATATGACCCAGCAATCCCACTCCTCAGTATTTACCTAAGAGAAATAAGGACTTACGTTCACACGAAATCCTGTATATGAATGCTTATAGTAGCATTAGTCAAAATTGCCAAAAGTTGGGAACAATCCAAATGTCCTTCAACGGGTGAGTAGATAAGCAAATTGCCGTACATTTGTACAGTGGAATATTATTACTCAGCCATAAGAAGGAGTGTGTGTTGATACAAGCATCAATATATTTGAATCTCAAATGCCTTATGTGAGTCAGGGACGCTAGACTCAAAAACTAGACAAAATTTGATTCCACCCAAATTGTTCCACTTGGAAAAGACAAAACTGTAACGATGGAGAACAGATGAGCAGCTGCCAGGGATTAGGCAAAGGGGAAAGATTTGACTACAAAGGGACAGCAGGAGGGGTTTTTGGGCACCTGTATCTAGGTGATGTTTACACAATTTTTTGATTTGTTAACACTCATAGAACTGTGCACTAAAAAGTGACTTTTAATGCATGCATACATTTTAAAAATAAATTTCAAAATAAAAATAAATTTAAGATGCTAAGGTGCTTGTGGCTTATGGGAAAGGGGAAAGAAAAGTGGGAAAAGCATCGAATGAAAAGAAATGTTTTTCCACCTTATTGTTCACTGTTCGCTGAGTAGCTAGAATTCTCACTATGAGATATACAAAGACAAGGATATGAAGAAGCATCTTATACATCTAAAGCACATCCACAGACTCTTAATATTGATCTGTATTTATTAACAATATTGTATTGTTTATGTATGACTTTTATTTGTACATTATGCATATGGTTTAGCAAAAGAATGGTCACAGATTTTTTTTCCAAAAATAGTGTTACAGAATAAATATGAAGTATTAACATCTTGCAATTACCTGAGACATAACATTAAATTCTGTTCCTCCTTGCCAACAATCCCAACTTTCTGATTGAAGTTGCCCCAGGGAAGGATGGCTGGAACAGGCAAAGAACTGCTTGCTTGACTACATAAGTCCCACTTCCCCAGTGGGATTCAACTCTCTGCTGTGATTTTCAAAGGGAAGATATTCCACCAAAAGGTTCATGGCAGTAATTCTCAGAAAAAAAAAAAAAAAAGGTTAAATGGGAGAATGCAGCAGTATTCTGGGTGAGCACAGAGTCTCTAGAGTTTAGAAACTGGAGTTGGTTCCTTTCTCTTCCATTGATGGGAAAAAGACAGAAGAGCACCTTGAACTACATCCTCAACCTCACTCAGTAGCCCCTGAGAGGAGCACTTAGAAGTTTTGAAGTCGTTAAGAGTGACTGTAATGGACTTTTAAATATAATATAATTTTAAATTCTTCAGCATGTGCTTTGCGATAATATGTATGCAGCAGTTGATTAAGGCTTGAAGTTTAAACTCCAAAGGCAGGTGTCCTAATCAAGAGTGCACAGATCAGGGTGGTCAACTAACATTATATAAAAAAGGTCTGTACTCTAGAAGTTGCTATTATAAGTACTTCTTTTACCCTGTGTCAATCAACTATTGACACTTTGGCAATTATCATACTTAGTATCAGACATGGGTCTTTATAACCGAAAAGTATGGCCTGGTGACTAGCATATAAATTTCAGAAATTGTCTCTTAACTGGTGAAACAATCAAACATATTCATGACATGTGGGTTGAGTAAAATATCTGAGATATGTTCATCAGTCTTTGATGAAGAAGGTTTAAGAATCTAGCAAAACCTCCACCTTTCTCCATTACAGTAGAACCTGAGGCTCAAATTCCTAATCTGTCCTTTGTCTAGTCATTGATACAGAAAGATTTATGAATGTCTGATTTCAACTACAAGAGTAAAAGAATCTTCCTTCTGGAATGCTGCTGTATCTGTTTCAAGTGCACCTTTCATGCAAGGTATGGTCAGAGTACTCAAGCAGAAAGGAGAGTTGGGACTTCATTTGAGTCTCTCGAGTAAGCTATAGGACATATTAAAGATATTGTATTCTGGGCGCCTGGGTGGCTCAGTTGGTTAAGCGACTGCCTTCGGCTCAGGTCATGATCCTGGAGTCCCTGGATCGAGTCCCACATCGGGCTCCCTGCTCGGCAGGGAGTCTGCTTCTCCCTCTCCCACTCCCCATTTGTGTTCCCTCTCTCGCTGTGTCTTTCTCTGTCAAATAAATAAATAAAATCTTTAAAAAAAATTAAAAAAAAGATATTGTATTCTAACAAACTTTAGTTTAATTCACCTCTGTATATGAACGTAAACTTTCTTTCATTATAATATAATAGAGAAATTGTAGCCAACCCTCACCACTTTAAATGTATTTGGCAACTATGTTACATATTATGAAGAACCTAATCATGGTATAGGAGTAAATTATTTTAAGTCAATTCTTTCAACTATGGTGATGTCCTTCTTCTCCCGTGAGGTACTAAACAATTTGTGATTCCCATAAGCATCTAGAGCTGTGGTAATTTAAGGATTATGATATGGCATATTTGTATACAGAGAATATGTGGACATCCTTCAGCTTGGAGGAGAGGGGCACAGAGGGAAGCCAGAAAAGTTCCCACAATCTTTAGAGAGAAAAGTATGGAGATTATTCCAGGGAGCAGCCTCAGTAGGTTTCCCCCGAAGAGTTTCACCACTTTGACAGGATCATGCACATAAAGAGGTGGGAGTGAGAACCACTGGTGGGGATGATGGAAGATATGACTTTGATGAGTCACCATGCCTTGGCCAGACCATGGGGGACAGTACTTGGGAGCAGTCAACACCCACACCAAGACCACTTGAGCTATAGAAACACCTCCCCCTCTCCCCCCGGACTCTCCTATTCAACCATACCCATTATAGTAATAAAAATGCTCTTGCAACATAGCACAGTGCTGCCAACACCAATCCTTTACTAATTACCAATTAAACAATAACCCTTTTCCCCAAGGAGCTTAAAGCTATTGAAACTGAAAGAAATAGAAATCCTGAGGTGCCTGGGTGGCTCAGTCAAGCGTCTGCTTTTGGCTCAGGTCATGATCCCAGGCTCCTGGCATTGAGTCCCACGTCCCCATTCGGGCTCCCCATTTGGCTGGGGGTCTGTTTGTCCCTCTGCCTGCTTCTCCCCCTACTTGTGCTCTCTCTCTCTCTGTCAAGTAAATAAGTAAAATCTTTAAAAATAATAATAATAAAAATAACGATGATGTTTGGGTTTTGCAGTATAGTGCTCAACCCTAAATTTATGGGGCTTTCTCTGAATGACTTTGGAAATTTATAGTATTTTGGTTTCCCTGAATTCTGTTCAGAGTTTATGCTGACATTTGTGGAGCAGCCAATATATTTCTCATTGATCTATGCTTCTTTGTTAATTCAATTAAATGCTGGCTTTCAATTAGGAGTTTTTAAAATTCAGATGCATAGTAAGCCCTCTGATCCTGCCTGCCTAGGGGACAGCAATGCCAGGAAAACATTTCACAAAGGAAACTGCTTGACTATAAATGTCCAGATGATAACTCTCAAAATCATGGTTCTAAATGCACCTATCAGCTTTGGATTATACTAGACAATGCCAAATTCTCAGAAAGCAGAATCATCAAGATAGAATGGATATTGACAGAGTTAATCTAAAAATCTATGTATTACAAAGACAGAGAAGATAGAAGACTCACGTCACATTTCCAGGAAAACCTTCTACTCACATGCACTATCAGAAAGACCAGAACCTGTGTACCTTACCCAGAAAAATGCAGGAGCTAATATGGGGCCACTGACAAGGAGATTCAGCAAAATAGAGATTCAAGTGGGGGTGTGACCTTGAACAAGTCACATAAACTCCCTGGGCCTCTGTTTCCTTGTTAAAATAAGATGCGAGTGAGTCTCTTTCCACTCTAAACTACTGTGTTTCTACTTTTGACCTGAAAGTTTCAAGAGAAATTGCCCTTGGTCTCTTCCTTTTTTTCATTCCTTCCAGAACAGTGATTTTAAAAATCCTTAAAAACATCTTGGTTTTTATTCAAACCCCCATCTATGCAAAAAATTTAAATCTTAAGTTTCTTGCACACTTAGGAGTTAAGTGGGAGAAATGTATTTTATAACAATAAAAATAATGAGAATTAAAGTATACACCAACACATATTCAAAAAAGAAATGTCATAATAGCATTTTTAAAAAATTAAAGCCTTTTTTTCTGAAAAAAAAAAAAAAGTCCAGAAGTTTACTGAAATATTAGAAGTGTCTCACTAAGTATGGTGGGATTGTAATTAATTCTTATTTTTTTATTCTCTGTTCTAAATTACTTTCAATGTCCATGCATAGCTTCTATTGTCAGAAAAAGAAATGAGTTTGTTTATAAAGAAGGGGGAAATAACCTGTAACCTATCTTGTGTATCAGCTATAGAGTATGTTATTTGAAATGCTATCTGCATAAGTGTTCTGGTTCTCTTCCATTATGTTGATATTTCCTATTTCTTAAAACGATTTCCCTGGTTTTAAGAAAAGTTGAGGCAAATCATGCTTAAACTTAGACTGAAATGAAGGCTGGAAGGACATGTCTAACCTGAAAATAATTAGATACTTTAAGAATTGTAAACAGCTTCGTCAGAATAAACGTTCTTTGACTTAGTCAGCCTTCTCAAGGAAACAGGATTTGTCCAGAGTAAAGGGGGTCTCTGTATCCATATAGGGTGAGCCAAAGGGTCAAGGGCTTGGCTGGAGTATAAAGAACACACCTCATAAACGTGGCAGTCAGCAAGGACAACTGAGAGTCCCGGGCAGGTCCTGAACCTTGAAGTCAATGCAATGAGCTTTCCAGGACTCTGACCCTGACAAAGATGGGGATATGGCAGCATGAGACACGTGGGAAAAGAAGAAGGATGGAGATCTCTATGGCCCTCAGAATGCCATGGATAGAGTCAAACTAACTACTACTTATTAGTAAACATTGACTAACAGTTATGAGCAATTATAATGTGCCACACACTATTCTTTTTTATTATTTTTTTTTTTATTAGTTTCAGAGGCAGACTTTAGTGATCATCAGTTGCATACAACACCCAGTGCTCATTACATCAAGTGCCCTCCTTCATGCCCATCACCCAATTACCCCATCACCCCACCCACTTCACCTCCAGCAACCCTCAGTTTGTTTCCTATGGTTAAGAGTCTCTTATGATTTGCCTCCCTTTCTGTTTTTGTCTTATTTTATTTTTCCTTCCCTTCCCCTATGTTCACCCGTTTTGTTTCTTAAATTCCACATAGGAGTACCACACACTCATTCTAAACGTATTCTAGCTGTATTAACTCATTGAATCCTCACAATGGCATTATGAAGCAAATGTTTTTACAGATAAGGAAACCAAAGCATAGAGCAATTCAATGACTTGCTCTAAAGCCCAGAGCTCCTAGAGTTGGGAGCAGCATACAACTCAGACAGTCAGACCCAGAGCTGGCATTCTTAATAAATTTACACATGGAAAAAGGAAGGAAGGAAAGAAGGAAGGAAGGAAGGAAGGGAGGGAGGGAGGAAGGAAGGAAGGAAGGAAGGGAGGGAGGGAGGGAGGGAGGAAGGAAAATATAATGAAGAGAGGGATGTTTTAAGCATATAGGACAATTGAGAACATCAGCAAAATGTAACCCTAAAAATCCACAGGGTAAGATAGAAGGCTATGGCCTCAAGGTGTGGATACATATTGTCTTAGGTGGAAGCTACTTCATCAGTCTCCTAGATCCCTAGCTGGAGGATGCTTGAAAGGTAAAACAATAAGGAAACTATTCAAGTAGATTAGAGATATATATCCATTAGCTAGGAAAAGATTGAACCTCCAGCCTGCAATGCCAAAATAAGCCCTTTCCATAATAATATTTTTTTCAGTCTCTCAATAATTCTCCAATCTAATTGAAATCTACCTCCGTGTGACAGATTAAGATATTTAGACCCACACTCTTTCCCTCTGCCTCTTTACCTGGGCGGCAGCAGCGGTTTGTGCAGACATGGCCAAGATTAACTCCTGAGACCTTCCAGACCTTCGCAGCAAAAAGAAAGAGGAGCTGCTTCAACAGCTGAAAAACCTGAAGGTGGAGCTGTCCCAATTGCGTGTCGCCAAAGCGACAGGAGGCATGGCTTCCAAGCTCTCCAAGTCGTGCGCAAATCCATCGCCCGTGTTCTCACTGTCATCAACCAGAGTCAGAGAACTTCGGGAAATTCTACAGTGGTTAAGAAGCCCGAGCCCGGGATCTGCAGCCCACGAAACACGTGCCAGACACCACCACCGGCTGAACTAGCACGAGGAAAACCTCAAGACCTAGAAGCTGCAGCAGAAGGAGAGGCTCTACCCGCTGCCGAGGTCGGCGGTCAAGGCTTGAGTACCGCCATCGTCCCGAACAAACTGGGGAAGAAAAAAAAAATTAAAATCACAGCCGATAAACCGCGATTCAAAAGTTGGGTACCCTTTCAGCACAAGTAATATTCTCAGCTGTAAACACCCTTCAGCTTAGACAAAAGCAAAAGTAACCAAACAGCAAGCAGGCTTTCTAGCTCTGAAATAGACATACAAAAATCTCTACTCGGGAATACATACTGTACTCGTGTGTGCGTGTGTTCTTTTTATTTCTTCAATATATGATTTGTACATACTAGTGCCTGGTTAGAAAATGAGATGGAATTGGGGGAATTGGGGGAAAGTGATTTATTAAGGGAGTGCTCTCAGGATGAGCCTGTCAGGAAGTGAGGGAGGCAGGCTTAGGCAAGGGGGTAAAGCTCTACTGGAGACCACAGGGGTGATTACTCCTAACGCAAGGGGGCTAGCATTTCACACCCGCGTGGTGCAGGGTTTGCAGTCTAGAGGATGGTGAAAAACTAGGGCATAATCACCCGAAGGACATGACTCCCACTTGGTGGAGGGGAGCTGTCTGGGGAAGGACGCTGCTGGGAGCTGTCAGCACTTGGAGTGGGAGCTACGGGCTGGTGGTGGGCGAGGCACCGAAGGCACCAAGGCAAAGCCCTGTTTTTAAAATAACTACTGAACCCTATGCACAAATAAAATAAAATAAACCAAGAAAAATATGTACCTACTGTTTTCAATTAGATATAAGTGTATTTAGGAATATGTATGAAACATGTCTTTCAGGCACGGTTCCCTATCTCTTCATTAGGTTATCTTCTTCGGCTTCACACAGTAGGCAAGCAATAATGGGAAGTTAAATAGTTGTTAACTGGTTGAATTACTATTCCCAGAACAATAATCCATTGCCAGATCAACCAAGTAGGTTATCCATGGATTCTCATAGTTCCTGTTAATGCTCCTGAAAATAAGTAGACATTGTCATTATGTGGTGAATAATGATGAGACAGTCTTCAGAAGTTCAGCTCCGCTGTAAGGAGCCTGTCGCTCATTCCTGATTAAACCTTCTTTCTCTAGTGAATTTTCAGAGCTTACTAAAAAACAATAATACATGATTACGACTGGATTTATGTAAAAGAAATCCAAACACATAACCTCATACTTGCCTTATTAAATGCCAGAATGTTAAGATAAAAATATTCACTAAATGCAAATGGTAACGATGACGTTGTGGCTACAATCCATTTGTTTAAAATGTAGTGGTTGCAGCATTCCAGATATTTGACAGCCAAAGCTATGAGCCTCAATCAGTAGGCTAACCACACATCCCAGGGTGCCCAGCCCCATCCAGCTTTGCTCCTAAGTCACCATATAAATAAATGCCAGCCTGAAAGGAAGTGAGAAAGACCCAAGATTGTGCCCAAAGTTTTGGGGATCCAACTGAATTTCGACCTGCTGGTACAACTTTAATCAAAAGTATCACAACATTAAGCCATGTTTGTCTTCTCCCTATGCTGCCATATAGTCAACTGGTATCCCAAGTTTGGGTTTCCCTAGAGGGTGGGTGACAGGAAATGGGCTACATCTGAGCTGTCCTGAGTCTATCAAAGGACTGTGGCTCTGAGGCCTCTGTTCCCCCACTCTCGTTTTAGTCCAAGGCCTCTTAAGTCCACATCTTGCATATCTACCTTATGCCTCACTATTTTTTAAATTTACTTCCCTTTCTGATCTAAATGAGCCTAGCACCCCTTGTCTTTTCAGATATTCTACAGTTATCTCTGGTATTCTTTATACTAGCCAAATGGCACACACAATATTTTTCTAAATACACAACCAATACCCATTTCAATGAATCAGTCTTTCAAAATATAAAACCAAAATGAAGATATTTTATTTTAAAAATCACTCATAATCCCAACACTTCAAAGACAATCACAGAAAATCTTTTAGTATATTTTCTTCCCACACTTTTTTAAATGAGCTAATATATGTGCTATAGACACAAACATAGTATAATATTATAATTACCCGCAGCCTATTTCATTTATTGTGCTTTTCCTCTACAGCCTTCAACAGCATGATTTTTAGTGGTTCACTGGAATCCATTGTATGGATGGGTCATCCTTGGTTTACTCAATCCCTGTTAGGTTCTCACTCTCTCACCAACCCACCTCCCTTTTCCTCGATTAATGCAGGAACTCGTGAACCAAGGAGGGGAGGACAGGAGGTGCTGGGAGTGACTTTGGTGACAAGATGGGAGCTCCTCTAGTGTCAGGAGTCATGCCACCCCTGCAGTGTCTTCAGCACAAGCTTGAATGGCCAAAGAGATCTGAAGACTCTTTCAACCTGGCGAAGTATGGTGAAGGATTTGTTTTTCCCCTACCTCCTGCTACAAGATTGAAATTTAAATTTGGTTAATAAATATCTCTCGTTTCAATTTCCATTTTGATTTAAATTCATATTTTCCTATGAAAAATAAATTTTATGATGCCACTAATGCAGAAAAAAATATAGTTGGCTTCTATTTCCTGTATTAAATCTGAACATAAATTTGAAAAGCTACCCTTTGTGACTCTGACATTTTCCCTTCCTGACTTTTTGTTCTAAGACCTAGTCTTTTTATACTTATAGAACAAATTCAGTTAGCGCTGGTGCAGAGCTAACCCAAACTCAAGCAGGAATGCCTGCTTTCTTAAATGTGAAACACAGGGAATGGGCTTATGGTCAACATGAAAATATAGACAAACATGTATCCTCTATAATTTGAACCAGGAGTAGGCAATTGATGGCGTTCCTGCTTAAAGTGACAAGTGAGATGGCTTTGAACAACATGACTGATGAAAACATTTAAGATCAAAATTGTTAACTTTAATTATAATAATTTATTTCCTGTCAACTTTAACTTGGAATTGGAAATAGCACTACCCCTAATTTCCCTCAGGCTAGATTTACATTACTTTTGTTTGGCATCATAGAAATTCAAAAGTATGTATACTGTAAATTTTTCCTTCTGTATGGAACTCAAATATTTTTACCCCCTACTACTCCCCCCAAAAAAATCCTATCTTTGGCCAGCCAAATAAAATCCACTTGAATCATATCCCTTGAGGGGAGTTAGCTCATCATTCCTCCAAGTATTTAGGGGGATGGAATCTTATGAATTTAGATTAACCTCTGACTCTGAGCTCCTATTTCAGCTTATGGATCATTTGATCTTACTCTGCAACATGTCAAGCCAGAAGTAAAATTCAGAACTGTTCCCTGTTTTTTACCACCAAAAATCCACTCACACAAAGCTTTTGTATTTAAAGCGGTGTACTGAAAGCATTGGTGAGACAAGAAGTTTTCCAACTTAAAACTGCAAAGCCAGATCCTAAAACAATTCTTTTTTCCCCCAAATAGTTGTAATTCAGTTGCTCTTCTGTGTTAGTGTATTACCAAAAGCAAGTACCTTTCTAAGCCTTTGAACTGTCCACCATCTTTGCAAGAGTGAGGTTTTGTTTCCCTATAGCCTCTTCAATCATATGGAGCACAAATTTCTATGCATCCTTCTTTCTCTTTCTTGCAGCTCAGCAATGATACATGAGTCCCAACTAGCACTCTTATGTATAAATAAAAGTTCCTGACATCTGGTAGAGACACATAGCCTTTATCGTATCCATTAAGGTGTTCCCAGTGGCAATTAAGGATAAATGTCAAGCTACGTTCAACAACAAAGAATTTATTAGCACTGTTATTGGAAGGTCTAGAGGCCATGTGAGCTTGAGAGCTGGTTTATGCAGTGATATCATAAGGATTCAGTGCCTCTCACAGCCAGCTCCATCCTGAAGTTGTTTCGCTGTAGCTGTAGGAAAGCTACTCATGTCTCCTCATTTCATCAGTATGAGACAGAACTTGATTTCTTTGACCATTGAACAAAATTCCTCAGATTTTCAGTGACTGGACCACCCTAAATCAACCCCTGTGGCTAGGGGCATGCCATATACTGACCGACTTAGTCGTGAATTACCAGAACTGTGAGAAGGAGAATGGGATCACCCTGCTTGGTTTATATCCAGCTAGGCTGGAGATGGGGTCAATCCCATCCAAATCACATGAGTATTAGCCATCAGGGAGGGGCACAAATGAATGTTGAGGAGACCCCCCCACAATGTCCACTGCAAGAGGGAGTCTTCATCTGAGGAGCCAGCAGCCCAACATCACATTCTCTGGGGACTGCTTACCAGAGAGATCTCTACTTTCCAGCAGGTCTTAAAAAGTCAAGAAACGTAAGAGTAAGAGTGGTCTACATCTCCCCCAGCAGGTGGCACCCATGACATAAAATGATAACACCCCCATAAGCTGTCTGTGCTCTGATTTCCACTTTGTCTCACCATCTGGACTTATCACATAGCCCCATCTCCTCAGTTCGGCCTCAGCGACTCTAAAAGCAACCGTGCTCATCCAAACCAGCTACAGTTGCCTGCTTCTGCCTTAAGACAACTTCACAGCCCAATGATCTTCCAACTCTGCTTTTCTTCTCATCCCACCGGGCTCCTACAACCCTGGGGAGTACTCCTACAACCCTGGGCTTTGTCAGTGGGATGCTAGACACCTACAAATACGCAGGAAGCACACCTCTATATAATAAATCCAATTGTAGCCTACAGTATTCCCATTTCCTTCTTTGTTTCCTAAACTACATTGGTTTAGTGCATGTTCTGTGTCTGGCACTGTAGTAGACACAATTCCAATCCCAATAAACCCTCACAACAACACCATCTTGCAGCTAGTTTACAGACTGGGAAACCGTGACCCAGCGTGTGTGGATCATTTACTGCAGTGGCAGGACAGAGCTGTCAGATTCTCTCCACCTGGCCCACCCTCACCTTGTCCCTGAGAAAGCTCTACTTCCATATAAAGAAGGCAAAGGAATAAAATAAAATACTTCATTATTTAACTGAAGCTTTGGACTCGAATTCCACTACAGAAATCTAAGATATTTGGCTGGACCACAGGAAATTTTTTTTTTTTTTTGCCTAGGTTATGGACTTGGGGAGCCTCCTTCTTTCCAAGCCCAGACTCAAATCTTGAATTCCCTCTTCACATAAGCATCACAAATGCTAATTATAACTAGAAATGCCTTGTTGATGACTTTCAATATTTATTACTTGCAACAGAGAACGAAGTTATAAGAAAATTCCCTAGGACTGTTAGTCAGTGTGCATTCAATATGATTAAAGTGGGAGAAATTAAAGTGTGTCATTGTAATACTAATTTCAATTACAAGAACACTTGTTGAGATAGCCATGCTCTACTTCTACAAACTGAAGATTCACCTGCTTTGAATCCTAGCATGTGAGTGATGGTGACTCCTCTGCCAAAAGCCACCCCGTGCCTCTGACACAGGATGTCTGTAGCTAAAGCTGTTCCAATCACAGAGAAAGAGAAAGAACAATTTGTGTGAAACACGAAAGGAAGGAAGGAAAGGAAGGAAGGAAGGAAGGAAGGAAGGAAGGAAGGAAGGAAGGAAGGAAGAAAGAAAGAGGAAAGAAGAAAGAAGAAAGAAAGAAAGAAAGAAAGAAAGAAAAGAAGGAAGGAAAGGAAAGAAAGAAGGAAGGAAGGAAGGAAGAAAGAAAGAAAGAAAGAAAGAGAGAAAGAAAGAAAGAAAGAAAGAAAAAGAAAGAAAGAAAGAAAAGAAAGAAAGACGGAAGGAAGAAAGAAAAGAGGGAGGGAGGAAGGAAAAGGAAGAAAGACTACAGAGTAAAGCAGGTTTTCTTTAAGATGGCCCTGCTTGTTTAATTTACTGAGCTAGTTCCTGGTGAAGGCATAAAAGAACACTTAATGAATTCAAGAGACTAAAGATCCTGAAGAGCTGTGAGTCACTGCAAAGATGAGGGAGTCGTCTTATTTATTCCCTGCTGCATGTGATTAGTAGTAATGAAGGCTTCATTTAAAATTCAAATCTGCGGTCCTTATTCCTACAACTGTCTTTTCAGGTCCCAGAGAACTCTTGATATTTTTCCAGAACTTCTTTCCTCCCTGGACACCTTCTCTTTCCCTCCCAGTTAGATGAGGAAAAGGAAACTGGAGCTAAAAATAGTCATAGACCCCAGAAGAAATTTTGGCTTTTGTTTTATTTAACTGTAGCTAAAATCATGTTTTGTATTAAAATAACAAAAGCCCTGTTCATAATGGACTTGAAACCTCCAGCTATGGGGCCTCACTGCCCACATTCTAGTTTCAGGTAGCGTTTGTGCTGGGCCTCTTTTAACCAACAGATCAGATTCATTTGTAATTATCCAGACTCATTTAGAATGTTACTTCTTGGGCAAATTGAACAAGTTCCCCAGAAGTAAAATTAAATATAATTGGCTTTCATGGGGTTCTGCTGTACATTCTGACCTTCACAAAGATAAGCTTTTAGCTTTTGCATAATGGCAACTCACTGTGTCCCCACTTACTAATCCATAGTGAAAAAAAAGTTTAAACCTGCCCAATCTGTTCCTCAGGAAATGTATGAGAAAGAGGGAGATATTTATGAAAACACATTGCTTTACCAAAGGACAAAGGAGTGTGGCATACATACAAGAGTGTGATTACTGGTTGCAAAAAAAATTTAGTCCTGTGTTATTCTAATATACACCTCACATACATTGTAACAATGTGCGCACTCTTCAGGAATGATAGAATCATCAACAAGACTTAAACAGAGACAGGAGTGCAATGCAATGCTTTCTAACTGAATGCCAACATGGAATGAATCTCTAGGGGCTTAGGATGTTTAAAGAATAAACACTACAAGGATAAGCAGCTTTACTAGGATATAATTCAATCCCCACATTTACTTCCACTTCTCCATTAAACCACATACTTACTGTCTGCTCTGCATATGGTATTGATATGCATCTACATTATTTTTACAACCAGCAACAGGGGGGAAAAAACAGTGCCCTTAACTTGCATATAGCAGTATTTTCTTTCTTATATTTTCTGTGCTGTCTGCAAACAAGACAAATCCAAGTACAGCCCCTGCAAGAATTTGGAGAACAAATCCCAGTATATACATGTAATTTACATAAAATGGAGACTTGTATTTGTGGAAGACCTGAAAGGCCTTTGCTAAATTGCTTTTCCCCCATTAGAAACATAAATTGAAATAAAAAAAATATTCTGTGTTTTTCCCTCTTTCTTTATGATTTAAGTGCATGTTGATACTAAAGATGATAAATCAAATATTTTCCTTCTCATTGGAACGGGAAGTGATGGGCTCGTCACAACACAGAATTATAAGATGAGTGGCCAGTCTCTACTATAGAGTTCTTCCCATGTCATGGTCCACCTGTCAGTTCCAATAAGTGGCAGTTGGATATATGTAGGAACAAAATACAGAAATAGAGACTTTTAAATACAAAAGGGCCTGGTCCAGTCAGATCACATGATTTACTCACATTCTACTTCCAGTAGATCGTTGTGCATCATTTCAAAAAGTAGCTTTATATCCACCAAATGACTTTCCTTTGCTTTCCCTCCAACCCCCTTGTGATACAAGGACATAAAATGTTCTTCTATGAATTATCAATTAATTTGTTCAGTGCAGTTCTGAAACAAAGATCTTTACAAGGCCCTGTTACATTGTCCCAAATTATCCTACAGTGTGCATATTGTAGTGTGGGTTCCCTGGGAAACACACTCTGATCAAGTTTATCAGGAAGGGCCCTTGGGATCAACCACTGTGGAGGATGAAGGAATCAGGACATCAGGACAGGAAGGAGTAGTGGACTGCCATGAATTCTGACAAAGGCCTCAGATGACCCCACTGGGAACTCTGCGGCTCTGATGGCCCTTCAGGGTAGCCTCAGAATGAGGTGAGGAGTCAAGCCCTTATTTTTTCCCTCAGACAAGTCATCAGACTCAGGTTTACTGGGGAAGTGCCTGGGGGGTGGTGACTTTGGACTGGGTTGTTCTCCTCATCCAAGGTCAATTTTTGGAGAGGAGCTCAGTTGAGAGCATCCAGCCAACAGCCTCTCAGAGTATTTTGGTCCCCAAGGTGGGAGATGTGGGCTGCGTACCACAGCATCTGCCGTGGGTGCAATAGAAATTGCCTGCATCACCTCCATGGCTCCCCACAAAACAACCACCTGTGATATGCGGGGTGTTTACACTTGGTGAGTGCCAAGATTATTGCTTTTCCTCTCTTTTTTTTTTTTTTTTTAAAGATTTTATTTATTTATTTGAGAGAGAGAGAATGAGAGAGAACACATGAGAGGGGATAGGGTCAGAGGGCAAAGCAGACTCCCTGCCGAGCAGGGAGCCCGATGCGGGACTCGATCCAGGGACTCCAGGATCATGACCTGAGCCGAAGGCAGTCGCTTAACCAACTGAGCCACCCA
>NC_138370.1:61452153-61494044 GCF_054177405.1 Leptonychotes weddellii
GCTTATCCAAGTGATGTTAGAAATATTGTCCTTTCAGGGCGCCTGGGTGGCTCAGATGGTTAAGCGTCTGCCTTCGGCTCAGGTCATGATCCCAGGGTCCTGGGATCGAGTCCCTCATCGGGTTCTCTGCTCCTTGGGAGCCTGCTTCTCCCTCTGCCTCTCTCTCTCTCTGTCTCTCATGAATAAATAAAAAAATCTTTAAAAAAAAAAAGAATATAATAATAAAAAAAGAAATATTGTCCTTTCAGTGTGGTAATCTTGCTACAGTTGTTGTACCTAAGACATAACTAAATGATAGTACTAAATTATTTTTAGAATATTTGTATTTTTAAAACAGTTTAAACTATTAACCCAGGGTTTCTTAACAGCAGCATTGTTGACAGTTTGGACCAATACTTCTTTATGGCCAGGGGCTCTCCTGTACATTGTAGGATGTTTAGCAGAATCTTTGGTCTCTGCCCACAAGATGCCAGTAGCACTTGCCCTCACAGTTGTGACAACCAAAATACCTCCAGACATTATCTCTGGGGGCAAAGTTGCCCATGGTTAAGAACCACTGAGGTAGCCTATCGTGCTTTAGGTCCCATAGATGGGTTTGAGATTATCCATTTTGAACATCCTCTTGCCCTCCACAACCAAAACCCAGACTCCTCTTTCCACAGAACTATGTTCAAGATGGGTGAACTTGTTCCCTCCATAGACAGTCACTGAGGCATGAGATTTAAAATAAGCCCTTCCCTAATTATTTGTTCCACAGTATGGCTATTGGGTCCCATGTCATCTCCCCCTCCTCTCATTGTCTTCAGGGCTCCTTCCCGGTGGGAGTGGATGTGAGAACTTGAGTGCCTGGTCCTGTGCTTCTCAAAATGGTAGCATGAAAAAGGGGGCTCCTATGGCACACCATCATCTCCAGAAAGGAAAGTGCTATCTGGAGGGAAAGGGTTAAGTCAGCAAGACTTGGAAAGACACTAGGATTCAAAATGAGGAGAATAGGTATTTAGTTAGGCTAATGTATTCAACATCTATTGAAAACTCATATTTGGCATGAACTCGTCTAGACACGGGATGAAGAAGTAGCTCCTGTCTTCAAGGAGCTCTCAGTTTCATGGGTAATCCATAGGAGGGCTCACCCTAATGTGACCCCAGGAGGGCCTCATTTGGCTGCACTGCTTGAGTGATGTCCCCCGAGGCCACGTTTTGTCCCCAGCTCTCTGCAGTCCTTCATGTTGTCAGTAGCAGAGCCATCTCTCCAGCTTGCACTTACACAAATCAAGCTCATTAAAAGTCCAACAGATAAGCTAAAATAGCCATGGATTTAGCCAGGCTAAGCAATCTGATGCCAAGAAGAGCACATTTAGGGAAATAGCACCAGAAATCAAATTATAATCCAGTGGCTAATAAAGGTACAGTTTGCTCACGTCACAAACATGGCGTGCAGAAACATAACTCTACTTTCCTATCACTCAATGTACTTCTATTTGGTACTCCATTTTTCCCAGCATGGAGTCCTAAAGTAACTAAGTTGCTTTGAATTGCCACTCTTAAGAAATTTAGTGTCTTCTCTTTGTCCTCCCTTACACAGGGTGACTCAACCCCTGGGCAAATGCATAGTACCTGACATCGCTGAGAGACATAGTCTCATTCAGTCCCTGTGTAAGTGTCATCTCTCTTCCTTAGGACATTCTGGGCTGCTTATGTCTCCATGGGTTTCTGTCACAGATCCCTTGTGTCTTCCTTGTTCTGAACTGGAAATCCCTGGAAGAACTCAACCATCTCTCCCACACAGTAAGGCCCCTCTTAGGCCTGCTGGTCTCTGTCAGAAACCCACACTATCCTTACCCTTGCAGGCCTGTGGACCCTGCCCAGTCATGCAGGAAGGCACTTGTTGTGTGGCTAGGTTTCTCTCTGGGGACATCCCAGCCTACCCCCTTACTCTAGGTTCTCCATATGGCCGTCTCTACTGACTCTCCAGAGTCCTAGTAACACAGAAGCTCTGGGTGGAGCTGACCATTTCTCAGATCCCCAGGCAGAAAGTAGAGCTCAAATTATTTTACTCCTGGATTTCCTAGAATTAACCAAGAGAGTTACTGCCCCTGATTCATGTTCCCTCCAATTCTCCCTCCCGCATTAGAGAAAAGTCTTGGTTTCTTTTAGTCTTGGCTGGAGGGAGGATCATGCTCAGTTAGTAAATACTTTTCCCAAATATATTTGTCCTATACTTAGGCTGCAACTTCTAACACCTAAGCTAAGAACATGATATCGTTGTTTCCCACTGTCAACTCTGACAGTCCTCGGGAGAGAAATGCAAGCTTACTTGTCAGAACCAAACGAAGGAAGGTAATAGACTTGGAAAGGTAAAGTATATCGTTAATAACTGTTTAAGCACATCTGTCTGTGAGAAATTGATGCATCATCTCCACAACAAGGATCAATCTGTCTCAGGGATGAGACAGGTTGAGGGCTGATTTAGGGAAGGGAAAATATTACAAATATTAAATAACTGGAAGTAATCCATCAGACAAGGCCCCAGACAGAAGGCCAGCCAGCCAGAGTGAACGGGCTGGCCCTCAGGGTACCCCCTTTCCTGGAAAGGGGACCTGAGCACTGCCCACTACACTCTGTGGATGATTTTTAAAAAATAGATCTATGAGAATTGACAGAAATGTGACAACCTAATAATTGACAAAAAAGAAGATATTTGAAATTCCATAAAAATTAAAACAGAAACAGAGAAAACACATTGTTTGTACAATGCTAAATCAAAGAACTCTGAAAGCCATTTACTAAGAAGAGACAAGTAAAAAAGGAATTATCCAAACAAAAGAAAATGGAAACCATTTTACAACAAAACTCTCCATCTTTCCTTGTGTGTCTGTTACCTTTCCTAAGCAAGAAATCAAACATTTGGTCCATGGGGAAAATGTGTCCTCCACCAACCTCAGTTCACAAACTGTGATGTCCCACCCTGAGTTTGGAGCAAAACTGGAACACTGAAGAGGTATTTTGAACCAACTCTGGTTTACATCCTTTGTTCCATGATGGTCAAGTGCTTTGTTCCCATGCCATTAAGAACTATGTCCTCTGACAGGCAGTGTGGCCACAGGGCTAATGCGGCCCTCTTTTTAAAGAATATTGAAAAATAAGAGGAAGTGGATGTTGTAAAGCCACTGGCTTTTAAGATTAGTTATAATTTAGAAATTATAGTGGGTGAATTTTCCTGTTTTTAGACAAGCCTTTTTAAAATAATATTTATCAAGTAGTAGATACCGGAATAAACGTTTTAAAAATTTCCTCCATGTTTTTTCAACTCTAAAAATAAATTTATTGTTTTCAGTCTCACGATATTTTTTCCCATCATTCAAAACTCAACCTAAGATATAATTTTTTAAATCTGCTATCAAAAGCCCTTGAAGCACCTTCATGTGTTTTTACCATGCTGGGGGCCACAGGAACATGGGGCAGATGCTCAAGTGCACCATCAGGGGCAAAAAGCAGTAACAGGAAAGTCACTCAGTGAACAAGACTTAACTTGAGAACTGTAATTTTAAAGGGAATAAGTGCTCGAGATCATCTTCTTCCAAAAAAGGTAGCGTGTGTTTGTTCTTCAGTTGGGTGCCTCCCAAACAAACCTCATGGCACATCTTAAAGGAAAATACAATGCTGTGGAAATAACTGGAATCTGGTCTTACCTCCCTGCTCACCTGCAGAAGTGCACAGTGTCATCCAACAGTCTTCTGCTGCATTCCCTGCTGGATCCAGCCCCAGCTGGAGAGCCTCGGACTGAAGTGCGGATCTGAGGAAGTCCAGGTAATTCATCAGGGAACTTTGAAGCAAAGACTGTTCATGAGAAGAGACTCATGCTGAGCAGAAGCCACGCCCAGTACCCCCACAAAATGCTCAGTTATTGGTGATAGCTCCTTGGTCATCGTTTGGCCTTGGCTGGCTGCATCTCAATATCTTCTTTCCAAAGACCCACCTGACATACCCAACTACTTGTCATTTGTCTCCTCTAGCCGGTGGCCCAAGTGACTGCCTCTTTCTGGGCAGGGGCTGCTGCTTATTGGTCCAGGATGGGGAGTAGCAACCCTGCGAAAGTATTCTCTGTGTACACTTCAGCTATTCATCAACTAGGAGCATTTTCTCATCCTAGAAGTCTGGGCCCCAAAGATGCCTCTTCGGAGTCTTTATACTCCTTTTCTTTTTCCAGAGTAAGACTTTTAATAATAGCATCAGCAATAACAGTACTCACCTGCATACAGGACATGGTAACTTTCAACATACTTTCGTAAGCGATGGAGTTGCTGTACTTTTAATCTAAGCAAATTCAATTATGCACATGGAGCAGAAGAAATCAGAGAGAACACCTCAAGTAGCCTGGTAATTCTGCCTGCTATTCCACAAAATAAACTAGTTTCTATGAGTATGTGATGCCGTCAAGCCTAAAACAGTAACTACATTTCCAGAAAATGGCGGAAAGAATGTATAAATGATTTTAGGAGTTTTCCGACCAGTGACAAAGAAGTGGTGGACCTCGTTCAAGTTTCTGGTGAGTAAGTGGGTGTGATTTCTTTCAAGGAAGAGATGAGGAATTAATACAAAACTATGGGAAGTAATACAATCATAGGCAATGAAGAGAAAAAAGAAACTACATAAAGTAAAACTCTTGACTGATTGAATTTCTGAGTCATAAAATCATACTCAGATTCCATCACACTTAGAAACTTTTATGGAATTGTAAGCCATATATCACACATATGGATTTGGAATTTTATGGAAATGTATGTTATATATCACATTATACTTTTTACATTTCTAGATACATTTCATGGTACAGCTTTATCCTAAAAAAGCATGAAGCATATTGTTATCCTTTATGTGTGAATTAATAGGTTTTTAAGACTATTTTGACCAAATGTTATTTTTCCTTTATGTTCGAATATTAGAATATAATCGTCACATGAGATGCAATTTCACTGCTCCTTAATGCTATGACATGGTCGGGATACATGAGAAGAAAGCTAAATAGGACTGGTATCTGAAAAAACTGATAAAAGTGCATCCTAGCCTTTGGTTTTCTTTGGAATTTCTGCACGAAACTCTTAACAGAGAGAAGGACGGGAAACTTTATTGAGCATCTACTCAAACTAAAAACCTTATACACATCATCTTATTTAGTCTTCATCAAAAGCCTTGAGATGGAAACTGTTAAGGTTTCTTTGGGTAAAGAAATTCAGAAAGTTTGGGTAATTTGCTCAAAGTCATACCGCTAATGAGTGGTACAAACATTCATGAGCTCCCAGTCACAAAAGCAAACCTACAACTTTCACTATAAGCTCAGTGAAGTCACTGCTCTCTATCCAGAAGTGATCCCATGAGTTATGTGCAAGAGCGTTCTCACGATTGATACAATGCTCTTTTTTTTTTTAAGATTTTTTTTATTTATTTGACAGAGAGAGCAAGAGAGCACAAGCAGGGGGGGCAGGAGAAGGAGAGGGAGAAGCAGGCTCCCCACTGAGCAGGGAGCCCAGTGCGGGGCTCGATCTCAGGACCCTGGGATCATGACCTGAGCCAAAGGCAGACACTTAACCAACTGAGCCACCCAGGCGTCCCGATACAACACTCTTTTGATGATGGGCTCATCTAACTCTTTCATAAGACTGAGTGACAAAAATCCTCAATTAAGTAGGGGAGCTCTGAACATGGAGAACGCTTCTATGAGTACTAGGCTACAGAGCTTGCTGTATTTTATACTTTGATCACGAAAGGCCAGGAGTGTCTGTACGGTCTTTCTACCCAATTGCATGTTTTCTATTTATCCAGTGAAAAGGTACTCTTCCCAATCCTTGCACTATTTAAGGAGTACTTCAGTAGAGATCCACTAACAATATTTGAAGCCCTCTCTGTAGCCTTTTCTGGAATATGGATTCTTAACTTGGGTCTTTAAACGTTAACTAAAAACTCCTAGCATGTGGAGGCCTAATTAGGGTATTCCTAATGTTAACACTTCATAGAACGTAGAATAAATGTGTACCCACAAGTACTTCACACTATTTATGCTAAAGTACTTTCAAATAAATTGCAGACAACGTAAGAGTCAGGAATCATCAAGTCTTATATTTATCTTCCATATTTAAAGTAACTTAGATCTCTCTTCCTATCAAGAAGATAAATATTCAGCTCTGAAACTGGAGACCATGCCCGTGTTTTTGACTCATGCCCAGAGGATGATAAGTCCTCCTAGGTGTACATGAAGCAAGACTGCTAGGGATCCTGAGACAGGGGTACTAGCTACTGCTTGAGTGGGGTCTCCTGCACTGGCCTCTCCCCAGGGGCTTCCTTGTCCCATAAGCGGACCAGCACAAGCTTTAGGGAACCCCATCTTCAAGTGAGTCTTTGAGATGAAGGTATAGCAAGGGACATGACTCTTGGGCAAAATCTGGGGGAAATTGGAGCAAAGTTGAGGCCAGCAAGGGCGTGGCAAGGATAGGAAGCTATCCTTAAGCTTCTTATGCTTAAGAAGAAGCCAGCGCCAACTGAACCCCGACTGGGGAGATAGTCCTGTTAGGTATCTAGATACTTGAAATGAGGAGGACAGGAGGCCAGGGTAGATGATGGGCCACAGAAAGAGATGGCCTCTATCTGCTGCAACAGTGTCCCAAAGATCATCAGGCAGAAAACCACCTGGGAGAGGCCCTGAAGAGATATTCTCCCACAGAGGGTGATGGTGATATAATGGGCTTTCGGGTCGGAGAGATCTGGGTTCCTGTCCACCATGCTCACTTCCCAATTGAGTAACCTGGGAGATTTACTTTATGGGTCAAACCATCATTTCTTCATGGAAATGGTAAGACTGTAGCAACTTTACAAAGTTACACAAATAAATAAAATAGGCATATAAATTGCCATAAAGTATTAAACACCCAGTAGATATTAGTCCTCATTATTGTAGTGTTCTCTTTTCCCTAACTGTTTTCTTTTTCATCGTCTGCTTACATCTCTCTAGCATTTAAAAGGAAGCCTCACCAGTGTTGCCATTTAGACCTGTTTCTTTCATGTCCCCAAGAGCTCCTAATCCCAGCTTTTGTTAAGAGATCTGTGACTTAGGGAATCTCTGATGGGTGTTTGAGGGTTAAAGGAGGACAGAACATGGGAGGAGCCCCTTCCTCTTCTTCTTAAGTTTTGTGCAGGGAATGGTCTCATCTTTCCCTGAACTGCAAAAATAATAATAATAAAAATAAAATAAAATAAAAAATAAAAAACTAAAAAACACTTCAATAAAAATATAAAAATTGTTACACAGCAATCTTTGTAGACGGCTGTTCCAAATGCACAGAATGCACTGACAAATTTACCAAATTTGATTGCAGGCCAAAAATACATCATTCATGAAAGCTTTAAAATAATATGGACACGTATACAAATATTGATGCATTTTTCGAAATAAAATTCTGCTGCTCTTTGTGTCCAATAACTCATGGATGATTAAGTTGTTCAAGTTTTCCAGTTAGCACACCAAGGGGCCATTAGAAATTAGCAAGTAAATGAAATAATGAGCCTTGACTTTCTCAACTGTAAGAATCTACATGTTTCATTCCATTCCATTCCAACTGTTTCATTCCATCAAACTAGAATGTTCTTTCATTTTATGCACAATACAACCTTAGTCATTAATCCAAATCTGGCTTTGGTGTATGAACTGCCCCCAGGAGGGGAGATATACATGTTGATATAAAAAATGCAAATATTTGAAGCAAAAATATGGACAGTGGCCATCACATAACTAGAGCTTTCAGCCCTGCAGACTTATGGCAGCTGTCTGGAAAATTTAGTCAGAACTGGAATAGAACATAACGGAAGGAACCTTTGGGAAAATGTATTTCAAACGGCAGCACTAAAATTGTGTGCTAGGTGTCCTGGGTAGAAGTCAGAGAGAGAATACTAATGGCTGAAGATATGTGATGTAATATGTATGTAATGAAGATGTATGTAATGTATGTAATGAAGATATGTGATGTAATATGTATGTAATGACAAGTCTGGGAGGACTTGGACATCCAAGGAAGGTTATCAGCGACACAAATTAGCATTAAAGCATATAAAACGCAACAAGAAATGGCAACAAATTAATGGGCCAGTCATCCCCAGATCACTAAACTCGACAGGTAACTGGAGCAAGGCTTATACCACAGAAGAACCAGAGCGGTCTGTTTTTATCACTTCACTGAAATGGACTTAAAACCATAAAGAAAAGAAAGGGTTCTGCAATTACCCCTTGACTCATTCATTCTATTAATCAGTATGTTCAGAGCACGACAGAGACCTTCTAAAGTTCACTTGACCATTTTTGTCATTCGTTGTATCACTCATAGCCCTCTTCCAGAAAGGACATTGCATTTTGCTGAATTACCTCTCCAGTCCCAAGTCTTCGTGGTACAATCCGTCTCACCTCTGGGGATCTGACCCTGGACAGAAAAGCATCAAATGTAAAGATACACGTACAAGAAAAAAAAATGGATGGCAGCCCTGTTGATAGGGGTGAAACCAATATTCATCTGTGGGAAAATGAATGAAGGGACTGTGGTTTATCCATGACATGAAATAGTAGGTAGCCTTTTAAAAGAATGATCTCAATCCATACCAGGTAACTTGAGGGCATTTCCACAACTTATTGTTGACTTACAGAAGCAATATGAAGAGATGCATAGGTAATGAATTCCAATCTTGTAAAACAATGCCCTGTAATGTGGGTTTCTATAGGATGATATGCACTGAGGAAAGATATGGAGAGATGCACACGTGGCAGTTAAAAATGACAAGGGGGAGGGAAGGCATAAGAAAAGATTTAAGATGTCATGTCAAAAACCTGCAGCATGTGTCATATATCATTTAAGTACAATTTAAGGTATGAAATGTTATGGTAGTTAATCTCAAGGTGGTAGAACTTCAGATGGCTTTCCTTTTCTACCATATACGTTTAAATATTTTTTTAACTTTACAGTATTTTTTAAAATTTTAATATTACAAATTTTAAAAATTACAGTAAGTCATCAGACCACAGGCGCCCCATATTAAAATCACTTTAAAAAGTCTTGAACACTGGAGTGTTTTCCATTATTTCCTTCCCTCAGGAAGACGTCGGTTGATGATACTAATATTGATGCTGGTTTTAACAATGGACCTGTGACTACAATGTTACACTACCTTCTACACACTTTATTCAAGCTTCACCCTATCCTTTGTTTGGACTTAGTTTCACTATGGAAACCAACGTATTCATTAGATCTTATATGAATATTATTCACTAATACGGGAAGGCATTATGTAATGGTTTTCCCAGAACTTACAGCCCCGAAATGATCATTCTGCCTGAAACAGGCCCGATATCCACACAACACATAACAGGACAATGTAATGATGATCCCCCTTTTATTGCTCTATAGTTCTTGAGGACCTCAGCTAAGCATGCACATTCCAATAGTCATAAAATAACCAGGATCTGATTAGCTTTGCAGAGCAACATAGTGGAAAAGTTCCTATCATTTTGTTGTAATGAAAAGAGTTAAACATGATGATGAGAGAAGGTTTTTTAAAAAAAATAAATGTAAGGGTGCCTGGGTGG
Organism: Leptonychotes weddellii; assembly: GCF_054177405.1. Classification (NCBI taxonomy): domain Eukaryota; kingdom Metazoa; phylum Chordata; class Mammalia; order Carnivora; family Phocidae; genus Leptonychotes; species Leptonychotes weddellii. Next base: position 61,461,773 of record NC_138370.1, read on the forward strand.
CTCAGTCGGTTAAGCATCTGCCTTCGGCTCAGGTCATGATCCCAGAGTCCTGGGATCAAGCCCCGCATCGGGCTCCCTGCTCAGCGGAGCGTCTGCTTCTCCCTCTTCCTCTGCCCTGCTCCTGTGCTCTCTCTTTCTATCTCACTCACTCTGTCTCTCAAATAAATAAATAAAATCTTTAAAAAAATAAAATACAAAAATAAATGTGAAAAAGGAATTTTAGCTTTTTATAAACATTATATAGGGCAGACTCAAGAGTTTAAATGTTCACTCAAGACTCTCTATACTGGGCATAAACTGAGTAGGCCAAATAACTTTTCAAGGGGTGAGGCTTCTGGAAGTGGGTTTCCAGGGATTGGCAATGCTGGTGAATCCCCAGCAGTCACTAGAAACAGAGAGGAGTTTATCAATCAGATATGGCTGTCCCTCCTCCAAGGGTGACCAGCATAAAAGTCACAGGCCAAGCGGCTTCCAAGGTGGTCCACCCCGTGATAATGTAAGACTTAAATTATTTATGTTGCTTTCTAGTTTTCATAGCATTTTTGCATACATCATCCCCTGACTTAAACACATTCGTTGAGTCTTAAACTGTGTTCAGAGTAATGGAATCTTCCTAGCAACCCTAGTTTAGGTGAGAAAACTGAGGCAGACGATTAAAAAAAAAAAAAAAACTTATCAAAGTAAAAAGAATTGATAAAGTAAATTAAAATTTGTTGTCTGTGTGACCTTGGCAAAAGAGCCATAATGCAAGTTCCATGAAGGCAGGGGCATTTTTTATTCTGTTTACTACTGTATCTCTAGTGCCTAAGACACTTGGCAGCACGTGAGAGGCTTTTGGTAAATATCTGTTGGATGGATGAATGACTCCATTCACTAGAGTATTGTTCTTCATGTTCTATTCAAAAATTGAAGGAAGGTTATCAATGTGGGGTGTCCGGAGCTTGCAGAAAGAAACACAGCATAGATTAAACCAATTAGTTTTAATTCCAGATGCTTAAAATGCAAATATTTCCCACTGATTAGAAGATAGTGCTTTAAAAAATGTAATTACATATTCATTTTGATTGAGACCTTTTATCTGTTCTTCTTGTGCACATATCTTTATAATAATTCTCATAGTAGAAAACTGCAAGGAGTCCCATGGCAACAGGACTGATGCTTTGTCAAGAAGAGATACTCAGTTTCCATCATTTTGTGATTCAATTTACCCATGAAGCAGGGAAGAGGAACTGTAGAAAAAGATAAAAAAGAAAACAGAGGAAGACAAGGAAAATCATTATCTCAGTGAATCATCGATATTTTCTAAGTGGATGCATCCATGGAGTTAATAAATTGGTAGGCAGTTTTGATGTGTTTCCTGTTCTCCCACTGCTTCCCACAGTTTTAGTTACTGTCCTCCCTATTCTCTCTGAGAGCACACTGAGACACGCCCCTCAGCCCTGGCAAATCCCAGCACCACCCGCACGCAGCAGTGCATCATTGAGCACCCAGAATGCCCTTCGGCTTCTCTCTCTGAGTGACCCGGTTCCATTCCTGTCTGCTGATCACTGGCTCCTGCCCATTTCTCCCCCTGCCCTCTAAATGCCACCATTCTCCAAGGTTCCATCAAGGTTCTCTGCATCCGCATTCCAGCATCTTCCCAGGGATCCTACCCCTTGCCATCAACAGTCCTTTTCCAAATCTGGATCTCCAGCCCCAACCTTCCCAAGCTGGCATCTCCGCCTTTGTGCAAGGCATTTTCCAAAAAGGAAAGTAACGCACAGGTCAAATGTTGCAGAAAGGTAGACAAATGGAACAACTGAGATAAGTCGCTGGCTCTGGGAACTAGAAGGTCACTGGTGATGTGCAAAGAGCATTTATGGGAAGTGTCGAGGGAGCCATAGGAGGGAGCAAAGTATTGTCCACCCAGCCCAAAAGAAACAACTCCCTTCACTTCTAACCTCTCCCTACTCTGACATTACCCCTCCCATCCACCCTTCTTATTCCTAAGCCTCATTAACTCAGAATCACATTCTCTCTCATGCCTTTCTTCCCATCTGAACCACTGCTGCTCCTGGGTTGCATCCATTCCCAGAGGGTCACGTTTCACCCTCTGCCAGTGTCTCCCTAGATCCTTCTGAATTACTGGATGCAGAGGATCAGACTGAACCACTGCACCTTGATATACTCTCATCTGCTGTCCTTTGGTTGTGAACTGAACCCATTCAATTTGATCATACACAATTCTGAGGACGATCATTGTTGCATGTAATCAAAATGTGATATAGATGAGAGGCAGCTTCTCCCCCATGACCTCCCCACTAGGCTAGAATAAAAGTGAGTCTCAGACCAAATTCTGTCACCTAAATATATTTATTAAACAAATAATCACTAGCATGCGGGCACATACATGTTTATGCCATCTGTTTGCAAGCTCTGTGAATTCCAGTTCTTTATGCTTTCAGTGTTCTAAGTACCACTGTCCATTAAATGTTTAACCAAGACAAAATGATAATATTCCAGAGGCAGGATTCTGTGTCCCCTACAGTTGGTTTCAGAAAACCAGAATCCTGGGGCCTGGGTGGCTCAGTTGGTTAAGCGACTGCCTTCGGCTCAGGTCATGATCCTGGAGTCCCGGGATCGAGTCCTGCATCGGGCTCCCTGCTCGGCAGGGAGTCTGCTTCTCCCTCTGACCCTCCTCCCTCTCATGCTCTCTGTCTCTCATTCTCTCTCTCGCAAATAAATAAAATCTTAAAAAAAAGAAAACCAGAATCCTCGGACTCAATTACTGGATGCAGGATACTTGAGGATTAAATCTTGGAGCCATTCTTACTTGCCTTCCTAGGCCTTGCATTCTGTTCACACAAGGGCAGAAGGACAGAGTGTCTCTAAGTTATGTTAACCAATCCATGCCATTTGAATACGTTTAACTTTACCATTGAGAACCCATAAAGGTTTTATTTAACATTTAACATTTATATAACACTTACTATGTGGCAGATACTAGTCTAAACACTATACACATACTAACTCACTAATCCTCTTAGCAGCCTGTAAGGTAATCATTAATATCCCCCTTTTTTAATCCCCAATTGACAGACTCTGATACTGAAGTGCATATAAGTTAAATTCCTGGGATGTTATAACTAGTAAATAGCAGGGCCAGGATTCAAACTGAGGTGGTCTGATACCAGGATTCGTGGTCTTCACAAGTCCCCTGCTGCTCTGGATAACAGAAGCATTTATAAAAGCTATCCTTGGAATACAGGTTTCCTGATTCAAATGCTAGCTAAGCCAACGACTACTTGGGTTGTAGCTTAACCTGAGCAATAATGACAGCATAATGGCCCACTCTCCATACTGAAGGATTTTAAAGTAAATAACTAACACAACACCAGTTAACTCTGTGCTCTGTTAGTAGTATGTCAGAGTGGAGAACCCTGGTTTTCACAAGAGCCTACTCATTAATTATTTAGGCTTGTAGATCTCATTTCTCCAACTCTACTGTTTATCCCTCGTGCTGTTAACCATTTGGAGTACTTCTTTGGTACGCGTAGAATCATAGACTCTGTATATAATGATACTTGGAGCCCAACTAGTCTAACTGTCCTTCTGAACTTTTCAATCTCTATTTACAGGCACATGATTGTCAGTCAGATGATTGTGTCATTCAGATGATTGTGTAGCTTTGCTTGACTATACTCATCTGGAGCATCCTCACTCTCTCGGGGCAGCCAGCTTGTTGTTAGACATTTCTGACTGCAAGGAAGTTCTTTCTTACATTAAGCAGGAATGTTTTCTTCCCCAAGCTTCCACTGACTTGATCATTGTTGTATGGGGCCATTCAGAGGTAGAATTATGGAAACAAAGCATGCTCCCAACAAAAGAGTAACGAAGATATCTTGCTTCTCAGGTTGCACGCTGCCGGCATGAAGGATGTGAGCCACCCGAGAAGAATGATGGTGTTGGGAAGAATGGCGCAGCATGCCCACAAATGCAAGACTCAGAGAAGAAAGGCAGGTGAGCATGGGTGTGGCCAGGGAGCGTTTTGCCAGAGGTGGCACCTGAATGGCCAAGGATATAGTAAATAAACGATAAATTTGTCGATGGATGGGGTAGGCTAGCAGTAGGCAGCCTGGTATCTAAGCACGGCTCCTTTTGTCATAATTCCTGATTTCTACTTTTTATTGATGATGACTTAAAACCAAGCTGTGGAAATGCCCCAAAGGTGGCTAATTGCTAATTTCTTGCAATTTGAGGCAGAAACACACATCAGCAAGCCTCAGGTGATGGTTTTACGCTTCTGAGCCCGCCTCCAGCAAGCTGCTGATTTTGAATTGTAGGTCGCTGATTGCTAAGTGGTTCCCATGGACCAAAGCTGCGCTGCAGTCCTGGGCAGGATGTGGATAACAAATTACAGATCTGTCCAAGTTAGAAAACTCCAGTCTTTATATGATAATAAGAATGATGGAAAAAACATCACTAACAAGAATGCCTGGGCAGTACTTCACAACTGTAAATAGTACTTTTGACTCAGATGCACTCAGCATCCTTTGTATGAATAATGAGACTCACAGAAGTTGTGATATTCCTCAAATCAAACATTTAGTAAATGATAGCACAGTTCAGATATTTAGACATCTATTCAAACATTAAGTCCAGAACCAACAATGAAAAAATGGTGATCAATACACTTACAATCTATGTATTTTAGTGTATAAAAATTGTAGCTCGATAACAATAGGCCTTAAGTAATAACCAAAAGAGATGATTGAGCCAGTAATAATGGCCAATAATAAATGTAAAAAGAAATTGATCTATGCAGCATCTTCTCTGAGCTCCACCCTTTGGTCATTGGATTCTGTACATCGTCTTACTTGCTAGTCTCCCCTGTAAGTCAGGGATCTGCATTTTACAGATAAGGAATCTAAGTCTCTAACCGCCCCTTCTGGAAGGTCAAAGATACAAAACCAAATGTAGACAACTCCAAAATCCACACTCTTTCTATGTTATTAGTTTTTTTCCCCAAGTGTGCTAGGAATACCACTGGCAGCCCGTGAGATGATCCTTGGTGTACACAGATGGGCATTTCCTACGTTTTGGTTTAACGTGAACTTGAGGGGTAATACACAGTTTTATATTTAAGGGAGTGATACAAAATGTCTTTTAAAATAAATCTATTTAGGTTTTTGAAAAGTTGCTCAACTTAAATAAAAATGGTAAATATTACGAATCATAATGCAATTGCCACATGATGTCATGGCAAAAATTATAATGGTAGCACAAGATGTTTAAATTTGAAAAACCTATAGCTACATCGCCCTGCCTCCGCACGGGCAGCGGTTAACAACAGGGTCACCACTGAACTGCTCTCCACAAAACATTCTACACATGCTAAAGAAAATAATTCCAGAAGAGCTTGCATCAGTTTTTTGGCAGAAATGGAACTTGAAGTCATTTTCATTCATAAGTACACCCCCTGTAAAGGTTTATGTGTTCTTTCTGTCGGTATATATGTACTGCCTCCTGTCAGGTCCCATTTGTTTCATGCTGGGTCATCTGATCTGCCCGAAGAAGCAATTTGGACTTGGAAGAACCCCAGCAAGTTTGGGGCAGGGGATGAGAGCACACCTGTTCCATATGCCATCCAGCAAACAAGTAACAATTATGAATACAGACATTAATATTTTTTATTCCTACAACCCACTCAAAAAGGGTAAACAGGCTATGTCCAATGCCCCCTTGTGAAAGAGTAAAGAGAGTTAGATGATAAAGAGCAAAAAGGCATGTTGAGGGGTTGGCATGCCCAAGGCACTGAATTATTCTCTCATTCAACAACTATTGATTGGTAACCTATTATGTAGCCAAAGACTCTATGTGATGAGGATACTTTGGTAGAGGGGAAAAGTACCTGGAGGAAAAAGTGTGCAGGTAAACACCTAAACAACCAGCTTTGCAGGAAGGCAGGCGGGGGGAGGGGGACCCTAGCCTATGGCATTTGCCAATTTCCATATTGTATATACTCCTACACTGGGGAGCGGATTAACTGGAAAAGAGCATGACAGAAGTTTCTGGTGTGATGGGAATGTCTTCTATCTTGTCTTATATGGATAAACTATTGTCAAAACTCCTCAAACTGAACACATTGTGGCTTTGTATTCCATAAATGTTAGTTGTACCTTATTTTAACAAATTTTAAAGGTAGAGCACAAGAAAGAACGATTCCTTGCTTTCTGGTCTGAGTAACTGGGTGGAGGTTAGTGACATTCATTCTGACAGAAACAATGGAAGACATAAACCAGGTTTCTAGGGAACAGTGACTTGGTATCCATTGATTCACAAACATTTACTGATGTCAATTAGATGCCAGGGTCATTTTTAGACTCTTGGAATTTGATAAAATTTCATGTAGCCATAACCACAATAAAACATAGAGTGTATTTTTTGACAGGGTGCTAGAAAATGACATTGTGTAGAGTGAGCCATGTGAAAATCTAGGGTAAAAGCACTGCACTGAGGTGTCTTTAAGACACCAAAGTCAATGTTACATGGGCATTTGGCCTGAAGTTCAGAGGAGATATCACAGTAAATATCCATTCACAGACATTTGTTAACTTAGTGTGTTCCGAGAACTGGCTAAGAACTGAAAAGATAGAGGTAAGCAAGAAGACATAGAACATAGCATGACACTCGGAGCATAGGGGCCTAAACAGACGCAGGAAATTCAAATAAGTCAACTTTAACGTAAATGCCAAGCGCTGTGCCAAACTGACATAGGGCGTCCATCCCACCCTGGAGGTTAGCAAACTCTCGCTGGAGGGGAAGTCTTAACCCAAGTGTTGGAGGCCAAGTACAAAGCTTCAGGTCAAGCAAAAAGGACAAAAGGATGTTTCATCATTTATGGGTGTTTCGGTCATGGTCATCCATGGTCAAAGCATTGCTCTTAAGTACGTGGGATACATCAGTGACCCAAACAGGCAAAAATCCAAATCGATGCACGTCTTTGATTTACATTCTGGTAAAAAAAAAACATTTCAGGAAAGGAAGTGGGAGCACCTGAGCATTGTTAAATACCTAATGGGTAGATGAATATGTCTATGCATAGATATATTATTATGCCAGAAACTGTGTTGGGAAAAAAAAGAGAAGAGGAGGAAATATAATAAAAGCACAAAATGTTGGAAAAGGGGTCTAGTAGAACCAAAAAAATGAAGCTACAGCTACTGCCAAGAGGGGGCAACAGAGAGTCACTGTCAGGGCTCCTACAGTCCATGGGAGCTCCCTAGAATAGTAGTAGCCTGAAGCAGAAACCCCAGAGTATTTTGAGGCCCAAAGTTGTTGAGGAGATCACAGCCTAAGCCGCAAGGAGGTACAGAAGTAGAAGCCTATCAGGGTTCCCTGTGACTTACAGATTAAACCCATGCTCCTGAGCAAAATAGACAATGTCCTCATGACCAAGACTCCATCCACCACTTAGGTGTCAGCTCCTACCTATTCCCACCCTGGCAATGAAGAATTTGCCCTCCTGGTTCCTCACACACACACTGTGCCATGTCACCTCTCTGCAAATGAGCACCTGCTGATTGCTCAGCTAATAATGGCCTATCCACATTTATCTGGCTAGTTTCCCCTTCAAAATTTATTTCAGCTCAGATATTATTTCCTCTCAGAAGTCTTCCCTGGCCTTTTTTTTTTTTCTTTCTAAGTGCCTTCCTCTACACTCCTACTGTACCCTGTGCCCGGTGTCTGTGCTCCACTATGATCATGCTCGGAGACCCCTGCCCTAGGCCTAAGATTTCCACAGCCTCCTCCCAATGGAGGACTCCTCAGGGCCTGGCAGAGATGCCCACCGAGGGCCCTACCCATTCCTTCCAGATTATGCTCCAGATGACCTGGGCCCAGAATTCTCTGTCCATATGGCCTGTAGCCCCTGTCCAAGGACTTAGAGTCTGTACCCACAGGCTGACAGGTGGCCAAAGGCCAACTGTGTCCACATGGATGCATCCTGAACATTCAGACTAGGGTGTCCACATGCATGCTTCTGAGGCCCCTCACAGTGTGGGGATAGCCAGGAATGGGAAGAGAGGGGATTTAGCTAAAGGTCAGCACCTGCCTTTCCTTCGCTTGCCATGCTTCTGTGTGGAACTCCAAGGGGTCCCATAATTCTAGATTCAAACCTGTCCATACAGGTATATTTATCGACATAGAAGGATAGAACATACCTTACTTAGCAATCGTCTGTTAGTTGGATTTATAAATTTCTAATCTTTAGATATATGGCAAATGGGTTCATTCTTGTCCCAGGCCCTGTAACTGTTATGGGTGGACCTGTCTGTATTTACATCTATCAGAGCACTGACCAACATTTACTAAAATGTTCTTGCTTACAAGTTTGTCTCCCCCCATGAGGATGTGAGCTTCTAAAGGACAAGGATCATTTTTCTGTCCCGAGGGGCTACATATGTGCCTAATGAATAAGAGATGCCCCACAAATACTTACAAAGCTGAACAAAACTGAGAGGTTGAATAACAAGGACCAGTCAGAGCCACTGAGTCATGTTTCAGAGTGGGAAAGAAGTCTTGGCATTGGCAGAGCTAAAGCTGGGGGCTCTCTGTCCAGGATTCTCTTAGGAATATTTTACTCCCACCAAAAACAGGGTAATAGGTTCTAACAAGAGATAAACCCTAAAGGTTGATAGAGGATGGTGATGGTTTTTATTTTGATCTATACTCTCAGCTTTTCATACTAAAATGTGTGGTAAACAATAATGAAACAGTCCTAGCAACTACACAAAGCCTATAAGTTAAATCTCTTTGCCTAAGAAATTAACAAGTAAAACACAAAAATAAGAATCTGGTAATCAACTTCCTATCTAGTTAACACTATGAAACATGAAACATCTTCCTCTCCTAAACTCCCCTCTCCAATATCTTCTGGCCAACATATAACTCCACTGCCACACCAGCCTCCTCATGGTTAACATCAAAGATTCACAAAGAAGGGAGAAACAACAGGAGACCAAACAGAGGTACAGTAACATACCACTCCAGACTCAAAAGGATATCAAACTTCTCCCCTTCCTTCTGCCTCTCTCTCTCCAACTATTAACACTCAATTCAAATTGTTTTTCACAAGTATTTCTAAAACAACTACATTCTTCAAGGCTGTAGTCTATACACTTAGGATACAACACTTACTAAAAAAAGAAAAAACTGACGCATTCCTTGGCTCTGTGCATTTACATTCTATAGTAATGGGTGATTCTTGGCCTTGGCTATACATTGAAATCACCTAGGGGAGCTTTAAAATACTGATGCTCTGATATAATAGGCTTAAGGTGTGTCCTTGGACTGGGACTGTTTTTAAAAGAACTCAGGTGAGTCTAGTGTGTAGCCAAGCTTGAGAATCACCAGTCTAATGGAAAAGACAGATTCTTTTTTCAACCATGAGAAAATGACAGTGGAGAGCAGAGAACCGAGACAGTAGCTGGATGGGGTGTCAGTTCAAGGAAGAGCTACAAAGATGAATGATTTCTAAGCATGTTCAAATGAGAAGAGTATGATCAATTAGAGAGAGAAATTGATGATGCAGGAGAGAAAAGGGAAGTTTGCGAGAGGAAAATCCTTGAGAAGGTGAGAGTGGGTGAGATCCAGAGCACAAAGGACAGGAATGGCCATGAATAGGAGAAGGGACATCTCAATCCATTAGAACAGGAGGGAAGGCAGAGCCAACAGGAGATTGGGGAGATTTGGTGGATGAAGATGGTGGAGTTTCCCTCTAGTTGTGTCTATTTTCTCAATGAAGTATGAGGCAAGGTCATCTGCTAAGACGTAGCAGGTGTCTCATCTAACGAGGTTGGGAGAGAGGGACAGAACCTATGTTGAGACAAGGACTTTGATTCTGGAATCTGAGAAGCCACTGGAGGACCAAGAGGAAAGGAAGCAAGGACTTTGGATAGAAAGGGTAAAAAGATGCTCGGCCTTTTTTACAGTTACCAGATTAAGGAAAGAAAACTGTTTTATCCAGCAATCCTGTCTCACCTCATCAGACTATAAAGGAAATATGTGTTCAGAACCCAGACTCCTGCTGGGGCGCCTGATACTGGACTTTTTCTCAGGGATGTGAAGAACCTGAGCATGATCGGTGAGATGCTGGACAGTGAGGGGATGCCTCCATTCCTCACCACCACCACTGCCTCAAGGTCAGGGAAGGAGAAAAAGCCAAGGTATTTCAACTCACCCTTACCCTCAACCACCATTCTCCAGCAGCATCAGAGACTCCAATAATAAGGAGAAGAAAATCAAACTGTACTCACTACGGTATTTGTGACCAGAGCTTCTAGTCTCTGCTGCAGCCGCCTCATGATATCCTGACTCAGAGCTTCTTGTGACTTGATTATGCCGGTGAATGAGCCAAAGTGGTGTGATACAGTGTTAGGGCATAGGGTTTGAGGGAGATGCTCCTGGATTCATTCACTCGACAAATATACCAGGCACATGCTTCACACTTCCATACGTTCTCTCCAAATCCTCCCTCTAGATTAAATATTACCTTTTCCATTTCACCAATAGGGAAACGGAGACAGAGAGCTTACGAAACTGGCCTAAGATGAGTACATGAGAAGAGTACTTCAGAGCCAGGAATAAAACCAAGGTCTATCCTTCGCCAAGCTCTTGCTGCTAACCACTATACTTAACTGCTTCTGGGTTTGAATCCTTGCCCTACTGCTTACCAATTGTGCAACATCCAGTTAAATATCCTCTCTGGGCCTCTATATCCTCATCTGTAAAGTGGAACTAATAGTATCTCACTTTGTGAAGAGCCTGGCACCTGGTAGGCATTTAAAATGGTATCTAGCATTTTTATTATCACTGACCGTGCCATTTGTTCACCCTCTTGGCTGGCCCTGGCAATGAGAAGGAGGTATGGCAAGGAAAATATCTAGGTATTTGTACTCATCAGTGTTCTCCAGAGAATAGAACCAATAGCAATAGCTAGATGATAGATGATAGATAGATAGATAGATAGATAGATAGATATAGAGATGGATTAGAAATAGAAGTAGATACCTCTGTATCTCTAGGGATATCTGTGTCTATATTTACCTATAGATATAGATGAAAGAGAGAGATTTATTATAAGTAATTGATTTACTCAGTTATGGAGGCCAATAAATCCCAAGACCTCTAGGGCAAGATGACAAGCTGGAGACCCCGGACAGCCAAAACTTTAGTTCCAGTCCAAAGGCTAGCAGGCTCAAGACCTAGAAAGAACCATTGCTTCAATCTGAGTCCAAAGGCAGGAAAAAGCTGACATCCCAATTCAAAGGCAGTCAGGAATAAGGACTTCTCCCTTAAGGGTCAGAATTTTCATTCTCTTCAAGCCTCCAGTTGATTGAATGAGGCCCATCTACATAAAGGAGGGCAATCTGCTTTGCTTAGTCTACCATTTAAATGTTAATCCCATCCAAAAGCATCCTCAGAGAAACACCCAGAATGATATTTAACCAGGTATCTGGGCAACCTGTGGCCCAGTCAAGTTGACACATAAAATTACCCATCACAGTATTCAGCCGGGAGAGGTTGTGATAAAGAAATGGTAACTGGAAATCAACATTATAGTCATTCCTGGTTTATTGACCTAACTAATTCTTTTTCCCTTACTAAGATTTAGATCCATGTCCATCATAAAGCACATTGTTTCAATACAGAATAACTAATGGTCATTGAAATGTATTTCAAGGAAATTAATTTCACTTATAGAAAATAAAAGAACATGTGCCCCTTTTAGAAATAAAGTATCTGCAACCAACTTTTGGTTACTCTACAAACCATTCATGCCAAAGATGACTAGTACCATTAAAAAACTTTTTGTGTGCCTCCATCCCTCCACTCCTTTGTGGAGAATTGGAAACATATGTCCACACAAAAACTTGTACATCAATGTGCATAGCAGCACAATTTATAATAGCTAAAGGGTGGAGAACACTCAAACATCCATTAACTGATGAATGGGTAAACAAAATGTAATATATCCCTACAATGGAATATTATTCCATCATAAAAAGGAATTTCACACATGCTTCATAGATAAACCTCAAAAGCATTAGGCTAAGTGAAAGAAGCCAAACACAAAAGGCCACATATGCTGTGATTCCATTTATATGCAATGTCTAGAATAAGCAAAATATAAAAACAGAAAGTAGATTAGTGGTTGCCAGGCACAGGAGGGAGGAATGGGAGTGGCTACCAATGGGCACAGGGTTTCATTGTTGTGTGATAAAAAATTTCTGCAATTAGAGGATGACGATGGATGTATAAATTTGTGAATATACTATAATCTCTGAATTAAAATTCAAAAAGAGTCTTTATTTTTATCTCAACTTTTTTTAAAATTATCTATTATACTTGCCCTCCTTAAAGGTAGTATATATTTGAAAACATTTAAATATAGAAATGATTTAAGGAAAGAAAAAGATTCAGAACACAAATCTTTCATCTAAACTCCAGTAAAATGTGTCTAAGCTGCCTAAGAACTACATCCAGGGAACAGTATGGGGTGTTAAAATTTGTTTTGTTTAATGCTCTCATTCTAAAAGGGCACTCAAAGTTTAATAATACTCGAAGATTTCAGAGTCACACTGACATGAATCCAATTTTCAAAAATTCAATCTTTGGTCACTGGAGAAAAAAATAGCAGGTCTGGCACAGAAAATGTTGCCCATAGTGATGAGGAGCCTCCCGGCTCCTGAGCCACTTCTCCCAGAAAGCAGGCATGAGTGGGGAACTTACCTCGCACGCCAGGGGCAATGCTTGCTACATGGCAGAAGTAAACAGCACTGGGCACTTTATTAGAGTATGTGTCCTTCAAAATTTCAGCCCAATTTCTCAGGTGGAACAATTGAACTGCTGGACAACTCTCCATATGAACCGAAATGCCCAATCTTTGGAGAAATTGCCCATTATCCTCAATTCTGGCCGGAACAATGAAGGAGGCTGCAGAAACAGCACGCCATATCTGATCAAGTACATGGCGACCCGTCCATCTGTAGAAGCAAAAGGATATATCTTTTTAAGGCTCTTTTCACTGGCAGTGCTTTGAAAATCCCATTTTGCTCTGAAATAACCAATTCTATAGGTTTTCACCAAAAGCATATGGCCTTTATTTCTCTCTGATATCTGTGATTCTGTGAAAAAAAATGTGTACAACGGCCCACCTCTACGTATTTGTACATACACTGGTTTTCATTTCAGTGATACAATAAGTAAGCATATTGCATGTGATTTCTTGCTTCGTGGGCATAAATCCATTTTTGGCTTTTCTTTTATTTTTGCATTATGTCGATAACAAAAAGCCCAGTGTGGTAGGGACCACTGCTCTGAAAGAAACCTATGGAGTCTTGCAATCCCATGTGTGTGCCATTAACCAGCTCTGTGACCTTGAGCAAGTCACTTCCCTTCTCTGAGTCTCAGTTGCTTTTGCCATAAAATCATGGACATTAACTAGCTGTTCTCTGGGTCCATTTGACAGTCACGATATTATGCGTTTGATCCTGCATTTTGTCTCAGTGGATGTACACACTGGTTCAAGCCATGTGGCCGGTGGCCTGCAGGAGGGGTGTACTTTCGTTCTGCATCTAGTCACTGTTGGTTTTGCTCTGCTGCACCCCTTTCAGAGAGCATAGCTTCATGAGGCAATCACAAAAGGGGCAGATCAAAATGCAAAAGTTTTGCATGTCTTTTCATTTGAAGCGTTTTCCCTTTCATTGGTTACTTAGCAGCTTGGAGCCTTATGTGTCCTCCAAAATGAAGGGCTCAGAGCTGCCTTTGGAAGGAGGGAGGGAGGATGGATCCTGCCATTTGGCTATAGGATGGAGTTCCCTCTATGGAGTTGGGTCAAACTTCAGTGGAACAACTTGAAGAATTGTTGTGAGCAAATCTGAAGCCCCAAGAGCCCAGATCTGACATCCCAATTACTTTGAATCCCCCCTCCTAAGACTCTCTTTACCAGCTCTGGAAGAAAGAATCCGAAACAGTCCCCCACCCCGCCACAGTTCTGTTCCTCTTTCATCCTGCTGACGGAATCACCTTCCCAAAGCATAATTTCGATCATGCCTCTCACCTTCAACCATCCCTCACAAATGACCAAAATTCAAATTCCTCTTTGCAATCATCAAGTCACCCCACCAGCAGCCTCCATCTGCTCCTCCAAACAGCCACGGTCGTTGCAAACACCTGAAGTGATAGGTCTCCTCACCTGGAATTTCCCCCTCTTGGTCTCTGCAGGAACAAATTACCTTTCCTCTTAGCCTCTCGGATTCTTTCTTCTTCCCATGACTAGAAACGAAATCTCCCTTCTCTGAAATCCCATTGGAACCTCTTCCATACTCATTGTATGATATGTATCCTTTATTCCCATGGATTATAGTTATTGCTGTGCTTATTTTATCCTCAGGTCAAGACGAAAGCTAATTTTGTGGTTGTTTCTCTCCTCTGCCCCACAACTTCCTTATGGGAAAATCACTGACAAAAAGGAACTCAATATCGCAAACGTATGACTGATCAGAGCCTTGACCAGGTTTCTTTAGTACATCACCTGAATTCTAAATACAGGGACATTTAATAATATTGTACATTTATAAAATCATAAAAGGTAAACCAAAACATCATTTGCTACAATTGGGAAGGACTTGTCATTTTTTAAAAATTGTTGATTGATGTGTAGCCACTGAATTTTATTTTCTTTGATTGATATTAAGATGACCTATTTGGTAAATGTAACACTGGTCTACAGAACTGAAAGCACAATTGAATATCAAAGGTTTATTTGATACTATGTTAGCTTGTTCTGTTCCCTTAAATTAACTAGAATATATTTAAAAGTATGTTTTAATCCAATGCTTCCAGCACCACTAGATTTCTGTAGGAGTTTTGATTTGATGATTTATAGCACTCTGAAGAGAAAGGAAAAGTAAATAACAGTGGATCATAAATTACTACTTTGCCAGAAAAAAATATCTGTAAGACATTTTCCATATTAATCCCCCATTTTATAAATAATCCAGAGAGTGATTGCTTAAATATTTAATTATAAGAAAATCAGAAAAGGAAAATAAGCATTCAAAATATCTTTTTTCTTCCCACATTTTCTCCTATCATACTTTTAAAAAGTATTTTTCATATATAATAAAGTTACATAAAAATAAAATTAAACCACGTAATTTGGTTTATGAATACAATGCAGTAACGGTGAAATCCTCTATTTACATCATTATATGTATTACCCCCAAACCAACACATCTTTCCTGTTTTTAATATGCTATCATTCAATAAATATTTACTGAAAGCCCCACATATGTCCTATTCGGTTCTAGATGCTAGGATATCGTAGAGAATAGTGCAGGGAAAATCACAACTCTTATGAAGCTCATATTCTATTTGAAGGAGACAGAAAATAAGCAAGAAAGTGAGGAAAGAGAACAACCTCATAGTGGCAAACACTACGGAGAAAATTAAGAAGGGTGATGGGAGGGACAGTGACTGTCTGATAGCTATTGTCAATAGGGAAGTCAGGAGAAAGTTAATCTAATTAACAAGAAGAATCAACCGAGCAAGAGTCTGGGAAGAGAGCATTCCAGGCTGGGAGAACAGCTAATGCAAAAGCCCTCCATCAGTTGTAAGCCTGAGTGTACAAGGACTGGGAAGGAGGCCAAGGTAGCTGGCACAGATAGAGTGAGAGAGAATCTCAGGTGATGGAATTTGAGGAGCCCAGAGAGCCGAGGTTATGCAAAACCCCATGTTGCTCACGGCGATAAATTTCCATTTTATTCTAATTTAAACAGAGTGTATACAATCTATGTTCTCTTTTAAAAGAGTGCTTTGAATGTTGTACGGGGGGAGAATAGATTGAGGGAAAAGTAGGAATAGAAGCGATTAGGAGGCTATATTCAGGCACAGTGTGAAGCTGGCTTGGATTTGGATAGAAGCAATGGGCATGGTGAAGAGGGATCAGATTGGGAATATTTCCAATCCTGCGAATGGAGCACATGTAGGGGGTTTTGGCCTAACAACCGAGTGAATGGTGGTGTCACTTACTGAGAAGGAGCAGATGTGGGGATAGGAAAAAAATCAAGAATTCCACTTTTAATATACTAAGCTTTCGGGAGCCATTAAACAATAAAGTAGAGATATAGAGTAAGCAGGTAAATAAATGAGCCTCACACCGTGAGATTTTAGGATTTGCAGTTCATTTCCAAAAATTTATACGACCTTTTTACGGATATTTGGCAAACACTCTCATTATTTTCTATTAGTCTCCTCCCCAAAGCCGCTGGTGGAACTGCTTTAGAGATAAATGCACTACTGCCTTCTTCTTTATACCCATCTCCTCACATAGATGGCAAAGGCTAACGTTAAGAAGAATGCAAATTTTGTTGGTTGCCTAAAATGGAAATATTTCTTAATTTTCAGTGATGCATTAATAGCATTACCCTGCTGAGACTATTAATTTACCTTAATCTACTCTTTCCTGCTTTTTAAAACACTCCTTTCTTTCCCCAGAGAAGTATAAAAGAGGGTCTTAATAAAATTTACATGCCAAGGGTCAAAATAGTCTTGTATCACCAACACTTAGCATAGGATTGAGAATATATTGAAAACAAAATAGATGTTGGTTGAATTAATGAACCAATGATAATAATCTATACTTACATGTATGTTGAAATTATTTTTTATTATCATCAAGTTCAATAATTTCTCAAAGATCTTGAGGCATTCCAACTAACTTGTCAAGTCAAACCACACATATACAAATGAGGCTACCTAATTAGGTCAACAGGGTCAAAGATGGTGAGTTAATTAACCCAGGGCATTGGGTAAAATCATATATTCTATGACATACATAGTCTTAAGTGAAAAAATACTGGGTTTGTTCACATGTATGGTTTTTAATAGGCAGTTGAAAATAGAGAATTGAAACTTCAGTCAGGGATAGAAAGAGAGACTTGGAGACAACTGGAGATTGACCAGAACATCAGATCCGGGCTCCTGGTACACTTACTCTTTGATGCCCTTGCTTGCTGTTCTAGACAAATGTGATCAGAATTCACCCACTCAGTAGTTCACAGGTAAAAGGAGTGCTAGTGAGGGGAACCCTGGTGACCAAGAGGACTAGTTTATAATTGTTCCAATTGACAGAGCAGGTGAATAAACATCTTCCCATCTCCCTAATCATTGCTACAGTGAGTAGGGACACATGAGAGATGAAACACAAGTGTGTGTGAGGCTGATCTGTGCACACCTCCGGAAAGTAACTGATAAGAAAGGCCAATGATTCACTTAAATGGAGGAAAAGAAGAGTAAGGAGAGGGCCAGTAAATTTTTTGGCAAATGGAGGTGTTTTGTTGCTTTCAGTAAACTGTCATTTTGTGTGACTTGTACTTTTAGTTCCAAGATAATAAGCCAACAGCTCATGAATCTATTAAAATAAATCTTTCATTATTAAAGAAATATTATTAGTCTAAGGATTTAGAGAAAAAAAATCCATTTTACAATGACATGATATAAAATAAATATACTCTTCTCATAATAGATATGTAAAAACTCCCTGATCTTTTCCAGATGCATCTAACAAGATAATGGCTAGCCATGCTTTTGCCTTCCAAAGACTCAGTGTCAAGAATATTTGCTTCCTTACAAGTTTTCTGATTAAATGGCCCATTAAGGCTGGCTCCAATTACATTTTATAGTAAAAGTTGAAGTAAAAATATAGGGCTTGAAATATTCTTTTTCCATACCTAATAAAAATGCAAATACTGGGACCCCACCCCAGGAGACTCTGATTCATTAAATTAGGAATGAGGCTCGGAAATATCATCAAGCTCTCTGGTTACTTCTAATGAATCTGAAACTGATTTTCCTTTAGACTACACTAAGAAACATTTGTTTTGATTCATGAACTTGAAGTTTTAGGGACCTTAGATATCATCCTATAAAGTTTAATTGGCTTGTTTTACAAAGGATTAAACTGAAACAAAAATTTCAGTGCTTGCCAAAATCAGTTATTACTAACAAAGGTCTCTTAACTCCAAGGCCAGAGTTCCCATGTGGGGCTCCTTCCTACACAGGACCTGGAGCACAGTGGTACAAAACGAAAATAGTAATCTTACTTGATCAATATAGCCTCCAGAGGCTACAGAGAAGTGTGAGGATAGAGTCTGAGAATTTCATCACTACTCACAGATAAGCAGCAATTTTAAATGGGCAACCAAATGAATGGCAAGTCTGGAGTGA
Source organism: Leptonychotes weddellii (assembly GCF_054177405.1). Classification (NCBI taxonomy): domain Eukaryota; kingdom Metazoa; phylum Chordata; class Mammalia; order Carnivora; family Phocidae; genus Leptonychotes; species Leptonychotes weddellii. The sequence goes on from NC_138370.1 coordinate 61,480,043, forward strand.
TATATCCATCCTTTTAAAAAATAATAAAAATAATAAAAATAAACCTTTATCTTTGTATAGAACTTTGTATTTCCTAAAGGACTTTCACATAACGTCTTAACCGAATCTCCCCAAAATTCCATGAGACAAAGACTGTCTCCCAAGACTGACTCCCATGACTCCATGGAGACATAAAGGCTCCATAGAGTCTGTTATTCCCATCACATAGACAAGGAAAACGAAGCTCAGAGAACTCAAATATGATGGAATTACAACTTAAATATTTCATATTCTGAAGTTCAACAGATACAATTGGGCCAAACAAGAAAGAGAAGAATCTTCTGAAATAATGTGGGCTGTTAGTTTGCCAGTACACTTAAAAAAGGATGTGCACCAGATGGAGCAGGAAATGGGACATGCCAGCCTGCCCTTACTCAGTCTCAGACCCCTGTGCCTCTCGCAGAATAAGCAATTCTCTTCACTGAATTTCACTGAAGCTAATGTTTAGATATGTATTTTTATACATCATTTTCACTACACACAAACACTATTGCTGCCTCTGGTGTCTGCCCAAAAAAGCAGCGGTCTAGTCCAACAGGAGCCTGGTGTGTTGAGCTCATTTAGAAATGCTGAGCTGATCTCCAGGTATGTGCATGGATCCTAGAGAGGAGGCCTGCTGGCCAAATTACACACACACACTCCACCTGCACTCACCCAACCACCCCCCATCATGGCACAGAACACGGTCACATTCAATCTAGACCATCCAGATCTGAGGAAGAGAATTTTTTCAAGCTGAAAAACACCAAAGTAAAATCCTAAAGGGATTTTTAAGGGTTGTATTGACCATGTGGAATTTTGCTTTGCATGTTGATTTTAGGACTTCCCTACTGACACCCAACTAAAAAAAAAAAAAAACAGTTGGGCTGGTTGAACCTGTATTTTCAGACTTAAAATCCAGACGTCAAGGCAACTAAACAGATGGCAAAAATATGGCTTGTAAGGAAAACAGGTAATAACTGCAAGGAACCACTTAAATATGGTCTTAGTTTGGATTCCGCCAGAGGCACATCTGGAATAAGTAGTCTGTATGGGAGTTATGCAGGAAGAAGTAGGAGTTCAGATTGGGAAAGGAGAAAGTCCATACAAGATGCATTCAGGAGCAGGTTACTGCCGTGAGAGACCCCTGGAAAATGGGTAGAACTTACCTCAGAGTTGTCCCACCAGAAGGGCAACAACGGGAGTTCTTATCAACCAACTCCTGTTTGGAGATGGTTAAAGTTTGTTGTCAGGGCATTCCTTTCCCTGCCCTTCCTGCAAGGCCAACTACATTTCTACCATGATAGGAAGTGGAGACAGCAGGTACTGGCCGCCGGCATGCATGAGGACGATGGGTGCTTAGGGGATATAGAGGCGGGGCACCAACAGCACCGTACATTTAACGAAATAGACTGCAGCTGTTAAAAACGATGTGCCCCAGAGAGTTGATAGAGAAGATAATCATGGAGTATACAATGAAAGAAACAGGTTACTAAAAATAGGACATGCTTATGAAAAAGGAAGAAGTTCCTTACATGCACATGTATGCTTAGAGAAAAATTGGAAAAACATACAACAAAATGAATAATAGTTATCTTCGGGCAGCAGAACCACAGTTGGTGTTAATTACCTTCTTCACGCATATTAGAGTTTTCTAAGTTTTCCACACTGAACGTGCATTGTATTTATGATAGGAGGCACATTTTTTTAAATAAAAGAGATGGAGGAATGCCTTCATGGTGAGATTTATCTAGTCACCAAGGAGTATGTGGATCCTTAAAGCATTGGAACCTAAGGTGGAAAGAAAACAGAGAAAGCAGGATACTAAGAAACCCTTACTTCAGGATGTCCTTACCCGCTGTTCTAGACAAATGTGATCAGTGTTCGCCCACTTGGTAGTACACAGGAAAAAGCAGGACTTACTCAGAGTTGCTGTAATTAACAGAGCAAATAAAAAGACATTTCCCTGTCTCCCTGACTATTGCTTCAGTAAATGGGAGTAAAAGTGGGATACAAGTAAAAATATTTGTGTGGTTGACGAAAACAAAACAGAGATCCCCAGTGAAGGGGTTCGGTACCCCCGACCATGATGGGAAAGAGTGAGAACTTGAAGTGACCAGTTACAACTAGAGAGCAAATGATAAGAAGAAAGGCTATGAATTGGATCCAGTGAGAGATTAGGACTGCAAAAAGTAAGGCCGTGTAAGTTAAATTTCTCTCTATGTCTCTTTGTCTCTAGTTCATATTTTCAATTGAGTTTTTCCTCACCACTGTTTTATGAATAATTCCTTTGCTGGGTCTAATTTGCTGTTAAGCCTATCCATTGAGTTCTTAATTTTAATTATATTGTTATTATTCTAGAATTTCTCTTTTTCAAATTGGTTTGTCATTTTTGTAGTACTAGATCTACTCTAGTACTAGAGTAGATTTGTGTTTGCTTCTGCTAGCAACCTAGGGCCAGGCCAACCTGGAGACATTTTAATGTCTATCCTGAGGGTTTTGGACTGCAAACCCATGAGAAGGCAAATATGTTTTTACAAGTTCTCAGGGAATATCGTTTTACCTCCATCCAGCAACTGTATTTCAGACACACAATTTTTTCCCATCTTAATTTGAGGAGAGTCATGTGTACAAATTGATTTCTGGTTCACTTGCACTTAAAAGGGCTGCTTTTTCGACATTATGTGTGAGGTCACCTATCTTAAAGAAAAGGAAAAGATGAACACATCTACTTACAAAATAAATATTAAATTTATTTTACCTGACATGGAGACAATAACCAGTGAAAACCCTCAATGAATGGCTCTATGAGAGATGAAAATCTGATTTTTTTTATTTCCAGAAAGTTCATTGTAGTTATGCTAAATATGAAGTTTGTGCCTTGAATTAGGTAGAAAAGTCCATAAAGTATAGCCAGTTGATTTCTTTTGTGTATTCAGGAAAGAATTTTCAATTAAGCTTATTAGGGTTACTAATATATTTAACCATTTACCAGTATTGACTGGTGTATTGCTCTAAATGTTATCAGCATCGACTGCTCAAAAATGCTGTGGTAAAAAACAGCATTCAGTTTTTGTATCTCCCAGGCAAGGACTTTGCAAATGGAAATTTTTCTTTTATGTGACTAGATCCCCGTCTTGGGCACGTGTTGAGCCCCTCAAGACCATCAAAACAAAAATATTTCTAGGGTTGGGAGCTTTCCAAGATGGCAGCATAAGAAGATCCTGAATTCATCTCCTCCCATGGACGTACGGAATCTATAGCTACATATGGAACAACTCCCTCTGAAAGAGAACTGAAAACTAGCTGAACAGCTCCTTCACAACAAATGATGAAAGAGCCATACTGAGATGAGTAGGAGAAGGAAAGATGCAGTCTCACCAAAAAACCTACCATACCCACAATCAGAAGGGATCTCATAAATCCAGAGCTTCTCCCTAAGGAGCCAGGAGTTTGTGCCTCACATCAGGGACCCCAGCCAGAGAGACAAGCACCAGAGAGACAAGCCTCCAAAATGTCTGGCTTATGTCCAGAAAATGCAAAAGGCTATAAGGAACTGAGATACTACTCCTAAAGTGCTAGCACCGGAAGTACTTACCCTGGAGCCTTGGGCAAAACAGCAGATTGAAAAGCACCTACACTATATGTGAAGGAGATTCATTTGCTAATCTTGTAGTGTTTGCTGGAGGGGCAGGACCTGTTGGGACTCTCTCTAGGGATGGAGGTGCTGGCAGGGGCCGTTTCTGTACTCTCCCTTTACCTCATCCCATTGTCCTGCTAAAGCTCACAGCCATGCCCTGACCCTGCACTCTCCCGCTGCCTCATTAAAGCCAACGGGTGTGCACGGTTCACATAGGGAATACTCTTTGATTGCCTGGTTCTGGTGGCCAGTAAACTTGTGCTCCTGGGTAATAATTGGAGAGACTGTTTTTGGTAAACTACCACCCCCAGGGCACTGCCCAGACAGCAGACTGAAACACATCCAGTCTATCTGTGAAAAGGGCCTGTTTACTTGTCCCGGTGCTTCAGCCTGAGGAGCAGACTTCAGGTTTGTCTCACATAGACACTACAAAGTTGTTCTCAGGGAACACAGGCTGGGGGATGCCATCTTTGCACACTCCCTTGGCCTTGGTACAGCACACTGGTACCTCCCAAAAAGGAGCTTATACACTCATCTAAATTAATCATTCCTAAAGCTAGTATGAAGGCTTAAATACAAAAGTAGTAAAAATAACTAACTACAATAATTAGTTAAGGGATACTCAAAATAAAAAGAGGTAAAATGTAACATGAAAATCATAAAAATGTAGGGCAAGGGGATAAAAATGTAGAATCTTAGAATGTGTTCAAACTTAAGTTGCTATCAACTTAAAATAGACTGTTATATATAGACTGTTATGTGATCCTCATGGTAAACATAAAACAAAAAAATATAGTAAATACACAAAAGATAATGAAAAAGGAATGTAAGCATAACACTAAGGAATGTCATCAAACCATGGGGAAGAGAAAAAAAAAAAAAGAACACAGAGGAACTACAAAACAACAAGAAAAGAACAGAAGGCAATAAATATATAAATAATTACTTTAAATATAAATGGACTAAAGTCTCCAATCAAACGAGATAGAGTGGCTGAATGAATAAAAACAAAACAAGACAAAACAAACAAACAACAAAAGGTCCATCTATATGCTGCCTACAAAGGACTCACTTTAGATGTAAAGACACACACAGATTGGAAGTGAAAGGATAGAAAAAGATGTTCCATGAAAATGTAAACCAGAAGAAAGCTGGGGTAGCTATATATGTATCAGACAAAATAGACATTAAAACAAAGACAGTAACAAAAGACAATGAAGGGCATTATATAATAATAAAGGGGAAATCAAACAAAAGTTATAACACTTGCAAATACTTATGCACCCAACATAGGACCACATAAATATACAAAGCAAATATTAACAGACGTAAAAAGAGTATTGTTTACAACAATAAAATATTAGTAGGAGACTTTAACAACCCACTTACATTGATGGATAGATCATCCAGACAGAAAATCAACAAAAAATAATTGGCCTTAAATGACACAAAAGACCAGGATAGACTTAATAGATCTATACAGAACATTCCATCCAAAGGCAGCAGCAGAATACACATTGTTCTCAAGAGAATGTGGAACATTCTTCAGGATCAATCATATGTTAAGCCATAAACCAAGTCTTGATAAATTTAAGAAGAAAAAATAATTAATTAATTAATTAATTAAATAAAATAAATTTAAGAAGACTGAAATCATCTCAAGCATCTTTTCCTCATCTTTTCATCATAACCACAATGTTATGAAACTAAAAATCAATTACCAGAAGAAACCTGGAAAACACATGTGATTAAAGAACATGCTACTGACCAACCAACAGGTCAACAAAGAAATTAAGGAAGAAAAAACAATACCTTGAGACAAATGAAAATGGAAATACAACATACCAAAATCCATGAGATGCAGCAAAGCAGTTCTAAGATGAAGTTCATAGAGCTAAGTAGCTAACATCAATATATAACATCAAGAAACAAATACCTTAAATAAATTATTTGACTTTACACCTAAAGAAACCAGAAAAAGAAGAACAAATGAAGCTCATAGTTAATAGAAGGAAGAAAATAACAAACATTACAGCAGAAATAAGTAAAATAGAGATTAAATAGAAAATAGAAGAGATCAATGAAACTAAGAGCTAATTCTTTGAAAAGAGAAACAAAATTGAATAACCTTTACCTAGACTCATCATGAAAAAGAAAGAGAACTCAGAATCAGAAATGAAAAAGGAGAAATCACAAATGATACCACAGAAACACCAAGGATCATAAAATACTACTATGAACATATATAATTATGTGATGAACACATATAATTATATGCCAACAAATTGGACAACCTAGAAGAAATGGATAAATTCCTAAAGACAGGGCGCCTGGGTGGCTCAGTCGGTTAAGCAACTGCCTTCGGCTCAGGTCATGATCCCAGGGTCCTGGGATCGAGTCCCGCTCGGGCTCCCTGCTCTGCGGGGAGCCTGGTTCTCCCTCTCCCACTCCCCCTTCTTGTGTTCCCTCTCTCGCTGTGTCTCTCTCTGTCAAATAAATAAATAAAATCTTTAAAAAAAAAAAATTCCTAGAGACATACAATCTTTCAAGACTGAATCATGGAGAAATGGAAAGTCTGAATGGATTGATTACTAGTAAGGAGACTGGATTGATAACCAAAAAACCTCCCAACAAATAAACGTCCATAACCAGACAACTTCATTGGTGAATTCTATCAAAAATGCAAATAAGATTTAATATCTATCCTTCTCAAACTCTTCCAAAAAATTGAAGAGGAGGGAATGCTTCCAAAGCCATTTGATGAGGCCAACATTACCCTAACACCAAAACCCAACAGGGACACCACACAAAAGGAAAGTATAAGACAATATCCCTTATAATCCTTAACAAAATATTAGCGAACAAATTTCAGCAGCACATTAAAAGGGTCATTCATCATGACAAAGTGGCATCTTCCTGAGAGGAAATGATGGTTCAACACATGCAAATCAATCAGTGTGATTTACCACATTAACAAAATGAAGGATGAAAATCATATGATTATCTCAATAGATGCAGAGAAAGCATTTGACAAAATTCAATATCCATTTATGGTAAAAACTTTCAACAAAGTGGGTATAGGGCAAATGTACCTTTCATAATAAAAGTCATATATGATGAGCCCACAGCTAACATCATACTCAACAGTGAAAAGCTGGACATTTCCTCTAAGATTAGGGAAAAAATGAGAGCCCCCACCAAACCCCACTTTTATTCAACGTAGTATTAGAAGTCTTAACCAAAGCAATTAGGTAAGGAAAAGAAATAAAAGCCACCCATTTTGGAAAGAAAGAAAGAAAATGTCACTATTTGCAGATGACATGATTTTATATATAGAAAACCCTAAAGTCTCCACCAAAAAACTGTTAGAACTAATAAATGAATTCAGTAAAGTCTGAAACAAAATCAGGGTACAAAATCAATATACAAAATTCAGTTTGTATTTCTATACACTAACAACAAATTATCAGAAAAAGAAATTAAGAAAACAAACCCATTTATTAAAAATAAAACAATCTCATTTATAATTGCTTCAAAAAGAATAAAATACCTAAGAATAAATTTAACAAAGGAAGTGAAAGATCTCTACATTGAAAACTAATAAGACACTGATGAAATAAATTGAAGCAGGCACAAATAAATGGAAAGATAGTTCATGCTCACGGACTGGAAGAACTAATATTGTTAAACTGTCCATTTTTCCCCAAATAATCTACAGATTCAATGCAATTTCTACCAAAATTTCAATGGCATTTTTCACAGAAATGGAACAAAAAATCCTAAAATTTGTATGGAACCACAAAAGACCCCAAGTAGTTGAAGCAATCTGGAGAAAGAACAAAGCTGGAGGCATCAAGCTCCCTGATTTCAAACTATATTACAGAGCTGTAGTAATCAAAAGAGTAGAGTATTGGCATAAAAACAGGCACATAGATCAAATGGATCAGAATAAACAGCCCAGAAAAAAACCCACACATATATAGTCAATAATTTATGACAAAGGAGGCAAGAAAACTCAATGCAGAAAGGACAATCTCTACAGTAAATGGTGTGGGAAAAGTAGACAGCCACAGATAAAAGAATAAAATTAGATTACAACTTAAACCATGCACAAAAATTAATTCAAAATGGATTAAAGACTTGAATGCAAGACCTAAAACCATAATATCCTAGAAAAGAACATAAGCAGAAAGCTCCTTGACATTGGTCTTGGAGATGATTTCTTGGACCTGTCAATAAAAACAAAGACAGTAAAAACAAAAATAGACAAGTGAGATTACATCATGCTGAAAACTTCTGCATAGCAAAGGAAACCATCAACAAAATGAAAAGGCAATCTACTGAATGTAAGAAAATATTTGCAAACGATATATCTAATAAGGGGCTAATATACAAAATATATAAAGAACTTACACAAGTCAACAGTAGAAAAAAAAATCCCATGAAAAAAATGGGTGGAGTATCTGAATAAACATTTTTTCCAAAGGAGACATACAGATGGCCAATGGACACATGAAAAATTGTTCAACATCATTAACCATCAGGGAAATGCAAATCAAAACCACAATTAGACATCACTTCACATCTATTAGAATGGCTATTTAAAAAAAAAAAACAACAAGGAATAACAAGTGTTGGTGAGGACTTGGAGAAAAGGGAACTCTTGTGCACTGTTGGCGGGAATGTGAACTGGAGCAGCCACTATAGAAAACAGTATGAAGTTTCCTCAAAAAATAAAGAATAGTACTACCATATTATCCAGCAATTCCACTTCTAGATGTTTATCTGAAGAAAATGAAAACACTAATTTGAAAAGATATAAGCACCCCTGTGTTCATTGCAGCATCATTTACAATAGCCAAGATATGGAAACAACCTAAGTGCCCATTGCCAGAGGGGAGGGTGGTTGGGTCTGGACAAAATGGGTGAAAGTGGTCAAGAGGTACAAAATTCCAGTTATAAAATAATAAGTCACGGGATATAATATACAGCATGGTGACCGCAGCATATTTGAAAGTTGCCAAGAAAGTAAATCTTAAAAGTTCTCATCATAAGAAAAAAAAAATTGTAACTGTATGGTGATGGATGGTAACTAGACTTACTATGGTGATAATCATTTCACAGTATATACAAATATAGAATCATTACGTTGTATACCCAATGTCAATTATACCTCGATACAAATTTTTAAAAGACTATGGAAGCCAAAGTCTAAGTTCATGTGGCTTCAGTGCTTACTTCCCTGTGCTCCTGCTTTAGTTCGTCTTTACCTTTGCAAATTCTTTTCTTCCTAAGCAGCTCATTGATGCACTTGTTTTTTTTAAATATTTCAACCAATATTTTTAGTTCTTGTCAGTGGGACAAAGAAGATGTCCTATATGATGAAACAGGTAGGCAAGGAAATATTCCGTAGGTTCTTACTGCTTAGTGGAATTCAAATGTGTACATCATTGGGATAATTACACTATGGATTTACCCAAACCAAGCACCCCATTTATGCTGAATTATCTGCCCAATGGTAAACCAGTGGGCTTGAGTCATTTAATTCCAGCAAGGACTAGTTGTAAAATGCTTCAAGAGCAAGCTCCCTGTCTTTCTCATCTTTTATATTCCCAGCCAGAATGAATAATTAAATTGATGGATGAATGATTTACACTGACATTCTAGCTACATATGTGTTAGGATATAAGAATTAATCTAAGAAAATGCAGAAGCGAGAGAAAGCAGATTTTTTTGTTTTTGCCATTCAGACATGTACCGGGTAACTGAAGCTTGCTAAAACCGAAAACATCTTCATCTATGTAGATATAGTTAACAAATTTAATAGAAAAGCCTTCATATAAATCACTGTACCTCAGTTTTCTGACTCTTAACCTAAATAACTGGAGCAAAGAAAAAAAAAAAAAAAACCCTATCCATAGTCCTGCCAAACAGATACATGTCGTTACTGGTATTAGAACTTGTGCTGGAATTGCTAAAAAAATTGATGAGGTATTACTTTAAAGCAAAGGCAAGGGAAAGAATGTTATCAGTGAAGGAAAAAAATAATAAAAATTCATATATGTCCCAATATCAGAGTTGGAGAAAACCAGGCACAGCATTTCACTTTAAAGTGGCTCTTCAACAAACTAAAAAAAAGGAAATTCCCAAACACAATTTCTGAAAAATCTTCCTTGCCTCAAGTTCCTATGATCTTGCAAGTTCGTTGTCATTCACAAAGATTTATTTAGAGCAGACTATTTGCCAGACACTGTGTAAGGCACTGAGCACATCAGAAACCTCATAGATAAATAAGGTAGACAGATAAATAGTGAAATAAATATAACATAATGAAAAATAAAAGCATGCATTATTCTTTCTATCAGCTAAATAATCCACAAATTTATATTTGGTTAAACGCTGGCTAATTCTAACATAATATCCATCAACATAGATGTTATTTATCAACTGGCAGCCAATGTTTAATCCAAGATGGTCTAATATAAAATTCACAGTGGAAATGTGTTCCTTGAGGGTTCTTGCATTCACAGGGTGTTGGTTAATTTGAATGAAATGCTACAAGTTGCCCCTAGTTGCTTGCTTCTAACATAAAAAAACATTACACACTCCATCATGCTGCCAGTCTGAAGCCAGAAGAGCAAAGAGACAAAAGAACAATGAAACTAGGCACTGGAAATGAGTCTGTGAAATGGAAGCACAGAGTCCCATTTCTAGAAGTTAATGATCATCATCAAAGCAGAAAAAAATTAATGTAAAATCAAATTTCAATGGGCTTGGAAACACGACATTGGGCTCAAAAACACAACATTATTGAAAAGTAAACAGTAGAAGTAAATAAAACTAGAGTGAGAAAAAGAATGAGGAACAAATGTTATGCATTTAGACTAAGAGTAATTCTAATGCTACCACGAGTCCTTTGCAGAAAAAAATTTTAATCCTTGGTATTGCCCTCCACCCATTAGGTGGATTCACCTAAGTAGCTGAAGGATCAAGGAAACCAAACAAATGTCTTTTGGAATGTGGCCTGGCTGACTCCAGCGGGGCAGGAAGAAATGCCTGGGGTGCTTTTGCTTCCTACCCTATCAAGGTCACTGTCTCCCTTATAATTTAAAAAGTCTTGTGAGCTTATGAGCTACACAAAGATGGTAAGTACACGTGAAATCAATGATCCAAAGGGAGACAAAAACATGGTAGTGGGAAGCCAAAGGCTAGAACAAGCAGTCTGGTCATAGAAACTGGGCAAAAAGATGAACAGAGAGACACAGTGCAATGACAGACACCATGCAAAGGTGAATAAAGTACACCAGAGGGCACGCACACCCAGGGTCCTAGTCAAGTAAGGAGCTTGCTATTCATTCTCAGAAGAGTTCCAATTAAAAATTACAATACACCGCTTGCTTCTTAAATAGAGACTAGGTTTGCCTTTGGAACATACTCTCCCTTAGTTTGGAGAACAATAACAGCAGTGGGGCTATTTCAGTGATGCAACTAAAAACCAAGTAACCACGCAACTAAAAACCAAGTAACCACGCAACTAAAAACCAAGTTTGGAGGGGTGATTGATCTGGAATTACTTCTAGATTGTATGTTGTTAGTGGGTGAATGTAGAAAGTGACACACCCAGGTAGCTATTTGCATATGCAAATTGTGAGAAACGGGGAGGTGTGGGAAAGGGCAAGAGAAGAATTAAAGACAACAGAGGAGGGGTTTCAAACTTCATTTGGTTATATTTTTGAAAGATTCTTTTCTTGGTATAGAATTCTAGGTTGACAGGTGTTCACTTTCCTATTATGAAGATGTTGCTTCACTGTCTCCTTGATTGTGTTGCTTCTGATGAGAAATCTGTTATTCTCATATTTTTTTCCCCCTCAATACATGCTGTGTCTTTTTTCCTGGTTGTCTATAAGATTTTCTATTTATCATTGGTTTTAGGCAATTTGAGAAGGATGTGTCTTGGTGTAGTTTTTGGTTTTTTGTTTTGTTTTTTTGTTTTGTTTTCTCTCACATTGCATTTTATTAATATATAGCTTAAGTTATTTTTTAAGACCTCATTTTTTAGGTCAGTTTTATGTTAACAGCCAAGTTGGAAAGAAGGTACACAGATTTTTCCATATACTCTCACCCACACACTTGCCTAGCCTCCCCTATTATCAACATCCCCCCCAGAGTTGTACATCTGGTACAACTGATGACCCTGCATTGATACATCAATATCAACCCAAATCCATAGTTTACATTAGGGTTCATTCTTGATGTTGAACATTCTATGAGCTTAGACAAAAGGGATAATGACATTTATCAACCATTATGGTTGGTCCTCTGTGTTCCTCTTATTCGTCACCCGTCCCACCAACCCCTGCAATCTTTTTGCTGTCTTCATAGTTTTGCCTCTTCCAGAATGTCAGATAGTTGGAATCATACAGTATGTAGCCTTTTCATATTGACTTCTTAAAATTAATAATATGTATTTAAGGTTCCTATACATCTTTTCATGGCTTCATAGCTCATTTCTTTTTAGCGCTGAATAATATTCCATTATCTGTTGCACCACGGTTTACTTATTCATTCACCTACAGAAGGACATCTTGGTTGTTTCCAAGTTTTGGCAATTATGGATAAAGTTGCTATAAACATTGTGTGCAGAGTTTGTGTGGATGTAAGTTTACAGCTCCTTTGGGTAAATACCAAGGAGCAGGATGGTTGGATCATAGGGTAAAATATGTTTAGTTTTGTAAGAAAGTGCCAAACGGTCTTCTAAAGTGACTGTTCTATACTACATTTCCACCATCAGTGTATGAGATTTCCTGTTGTTCCACATCCTTGACAGCATTTGGTGTTTTGGATTTTGGTCACCCTAATAGGTGTGTAGTGGTATCTCCTGTTGTTTTAATTTGCATTTCGTTAATGACATATGATGTTAGGCATCTTTCCATATGCTCATTTGCCATGTGTCTATCTTCTTTAGTGACGTACTGTTAAGGTCTTTGAACTATGTTTTTTTCAGGGTTTTTTTTTATTGTTGAGTTTTAAAAGCTCTTTGTATATTTTGGCTATCATTCCTTTATCAGGTGTGTCTTTTGGAAATATTTTCACCCAATCTGTGGCTTATCTTCTCATTCTCTTGACATTACCTTTCACAAAGCAGAAGTTTTTAGTTTAATAAAGTCCAGCTTATCAATTATTTCTCTCACTGTTTTTGCCTTTGATGTTGTATCTAAAAAGCCAGTACTATATCCAAGGTCATCTAGATTTTCTCCTATGCTATCTTCTAGGAGTATTATAGTTTTGTGCTTACATATAGATTTTTGATCCACTTTGAGTTCGGTTTTGTGAAGGATATAAGGTCTGTGTCTACACTGATTTTTTTTTTTTTTTGCATGTGATGTCTAATTGTTCCAGTACTATTTGTTGAAAAGACTATCTTTGTTCTATCGCATTGTTGTTGCTTTTTTTGTCAAAGATCAGTTGACTATATTTATGAGGGTCTATTTCTGGACTCTCTCTTGTGTTTGATCTGTCTGTTCTTTTTTTTTTTTTTTTAAAGATTTTATTTATTTGACACAGAGAGAGCAACAGCGAGAGAGGGAACACAAGCAGGGGGAGTGGGAGAGGGAGAAGCAGGCTTCCCGCAGAGCAGGGAGCCCGATGCGGGGCTCGATCCCAGGACCCTGGGATCATGACCTGAGCTGAAGGCAGATGCTTAACGACTGAGCCACCCAGGCACCCCGATCTGTCTGTTCTTTAGCCAATACCATACTGTCCTCATTTTGGTAACTTGATAATAAATCTTGAAGTTGGGTAGTGTCAGTCCTCAGACTTTGTTCTCTTTTAACATTGTCTTGGCTATGCTGGGTCTTTTGTCTCTCCCTACAAACATAAGAATCAGTTTGTCAAAATCCATAAAATAACTGCTGGGATTTTAATAGGGATTCCATTGAATCTACAAATCAGATTAGAAGAACTGACATCTTGACAAAATTGAGGTTTTTTTTTTCAATTTTTAGTATTTTTACACATTTATTTTAAAAAATAACAATTGTGTACTGTCTGGTGCCTAACATAACATAATAGAATTAAAAAATTAAAAAATAACAATTGCCCCCAAAGATACAAAAGTAGGGATCCGAAGGGGTATGTGCACCCCGATGTTTATAGCAGCAATGTCCACAATAGCCAAACTGTGGAAAGAGCCAAGATGTCCATCAACAGATGAATGGATAAAGAAGATGTGGTATATATATACAATGGAATATTATGCAGCCATCAAAAGGAATGAGATCTTGCCATTTGCAACGACGTGGATGGAACTGGAGGGTATTATGTTGAGTGAAATAAGTCAAACAG
>NC_138370.1:61494544-61518355 GCF_054177405.1 Leptonychotes weddellii
TGAGGAGGGCACATTCTGCATGGAGCACTGGGTGTTATGCACAAACAATGAATCATGGAACACTTCATCTAAAACTAATGATGTAATGTATGGGGATTAACATAAGAATAAAAAATTTAAAAAAAATAAAATAAAATAAAAAATAACAATTGCAATGACATCAATGATCAATCATCTATATTCCCCCTACTGCTGGGAGAAAAACCTATGTTGTTGAATCCCAAAGGAAAATTAAGATGTTATTATCAGGCACCCACCAGCCAGAAAAAGCTCTGTTGGTCCAGTGGTATAATAGACACTGACATATTCAATGTACTGGTGCAATTAAAATATATACATTTACAATTATCTTGCCAAAAAGAGCACTCAAGAAGTGAAATAACTATGCATTAAACCAATTATTCACTCATCCATTCACTCTTTCTGCATCTATGAAGTCATTACTATAGTCACAAGGACAAATAAAAGAACTTCTAGTAATAAAGAAAAAAATCCAAACCTCAACTCCCCACTTTGTGGGTTAGTATGGTGTGCTAAAATCACCACAATAGAAGGGCCATAACCTATCTGAAATGCAGGAGCAAAATGATAACTGAAGCATTTCGTTTCAAACAAAACATAACTCAAACTCATGGGGAAAAAAAGTCTGCAACAATATGAGGTTGATATTACCATTTACAAACTTACAGACACAAATAAATAACATTTTAGAACTGCTGTGGGCTTAGATCTAAGGACTTTCTTTCTGAGCTCAGCATCTTAAAGACTCCTAAACAAACCACGGGATAGAAATCCCTCATTGTTGTTAGTGAACTATCATCTGAAAAACTTAGGGCTTATTGAATAAAGTCAATGTCTGAAACTTAAGTCAAGAGCCAAAAAGTTGGCCTCTCCTGACATGCGGAAGCCAGGACAGATGACTAGATACCAGGGACTAGGGAGAAACTTCATTTCCTGCTTTTCTTTGCATAGTTCTGTACCTCTATTTCCACCATTACAATGATTTCCCTTTGTAATATTTTCTTCAAAGGGTTTATTTTCTTTTCCCTCTTAATACAATTAGAATGAAATCAAAGAAAGTGCCAATCCTTACTCTTGGTATTTAAATCAAACCCAAATGATCTTCAAAAGAATTAGGTCTTCCTTGTTTCTAGAAAGGCAGCAACTCTTTTCTGAACTATCATCTTAGTTCCCCAAGGTTCAACATCTAGGAAAGAGATTTCTGAGGCACAGTCCATTCTGGGAACTGTGGCCCAGTTCTTGACCCTGCCGGCATCACCTTTACCAGTCGGCAGCTTATCCCCAGAACATGGATGCAATGTAAAAACCTTTCTGCTGTACAAGGCCTATGTAGAAAAGGAGAACCATGGCAACTGGCACCAAAGAATTAGCTGCCAGGGTAAGACAGAGAATGCTCACTCTCTGGAGCCAGCACAAAACAAAGTGCTGCAGGAGTGAAGCCAACGTTCACCTTAAACTCGAGCAGGTAAGCTGGAATATGTCCAGAAGCTCGTGACTGAACAATGCTTTCCAGACAGAAATCGTCAAAGAGCAGTTCTCAGACTTCTCTCTTTCCAAGCTTGTTAAAAGGTCGTGGTATAAATGTAAATTATATTATTTTATATCTTCATGATCCAGCCCAGGCATTCATCCCCTGGAGACTCATACTATGTGACAACACATGGGTATATATACTACTCTCTCTTCTTCTGCTAGACTACAACACGTGTGAACCCTTCTCTTCCCCAAATGCTGTCACCAAGCCTATGATTGACAATCTCTAGGGGAACCTGGGTGTCTCAGTCGGTTGAGCATCTGACTCTCGATCTCAGTTTGGGTCTTGATCTCAGGGATGTGAGTTCAAGCCCGACATTGGACTCCACGCTGGGTGTGGAGCCTACTAAAAAAAAAAAATCTCTAGTTTGGCTATCTGTTTAGGAGTTACTACAAATGTCCTCAGCACTTTAGCACAGAAGTTGTATGGTTTTGTCTTCTACTTACAAAAGGTAGTTTCAAGGTCCAATACCTTCTAAATTATTTTAAAAGTAGCAGAAGTAAGAACTATGGTCCAGATGATCTATCAGCTGACAAACAGATCACATCTTATCAAAGCTTTAAAAAAAAGAGAGATTCCGCAATTTATATTTTTAGTGCTTGAGTCTTTTGTCATTCTATCCCCAGAGTTAGCTTTTTCTTCGCTGGAGTCCAAAAATACCAACCTATCATCTGGGTAGACAGAGATTCCTATTATTAGGATGAATGTATCTCAGAGAATGTATTGTTTCTATGTCATGAGATGGAACTTCATTGCCTGGAAGCCACCTCTGAATACAGAGTGTCCAGTGAGTCAGCCTGAGATTCCCCCATCAGATTCCCCCATCCCCCATGGATGTTGCTTAGATTCCATGGGAAGGAGTGGGCCTGGGCTTCCCTGATTGCAGTCTGGGTTGGGAAGGTTGTTTTCCCCTGCTAAGATGGCTAGCTGGCTTCAGAAGCCAACATAAGTGCTGTGTGTGCACTTATGTGCACAGGTCCCTTGCATCATCCTAATCCATGAAATGTCAATGTCATCAACAGTCTGAAATAGGTCCGTCTGAAAGGGCAAGACAAAGGCTTGCAACTTCAGTTTGCCAGACATCACTGCAATTATAATAGCCACTTACTAAAAACTAAGTGGTTTCAACAGATGAATGGATAAAGAAGATGTGGTCCATATATACAATGGAATATTACTCAGCCATCAGAAAGGATGAATACCCAACTTTTACATAAACAGGGATGGGACTGGAGGAGATTATGCTAAGTGAAATAAGTCAAGCAGAGAAAGTCAATTATTATATGGTTTCATTTATTTGTGGAACATAAGGAATAGCATGGAGGACATTAGGAGAAGGAAGGGAAAAATGAAGGGGGGGGAATCGGAGGAAGAGATGAACCATGAGAGACTATGGACCTGAGAAACAAACGGGGTTTTAGAGGGGAGAGGGGGGGATTGGTTAGCCCGGTGATGGGTATTAAGGAAGGCACGTACGGCATGGAGCACTGGGTGTTATACTAAAACAATGGATCGTGGATCACTACATCAAAAACAAGGATGTAATGTATGGTGACTAACCTAACATAATAAAATTTTTAAAATTAAAAAAAAAAATCCTAAGGGGAAGAATGGGAAAAAAAACAAAAAACAAAAACTAAGTGGTTTCTGTCTTGTAGAAAAGGGCAGCACGAAATCATCAGTGTCCCGTTGGAAGAGGTGATCAATTTCCTGGAACTGTGGGAAACAGTGTTGAGAACACGACCTTGATCTGCTCCATCACATGGCCTGGGGTTAGGACACTCGGATGATCTGTGTCATTGCTTTTTCATCTGCTTGGTTTGGACCGTACATATGGGGACTACCCTCTTCCTATGGGGAGAAAAACCGACAACCTTCACCAGGCTTCCAAGCCATGGCAGGACAGTGCCGAGACCATTTGCCTGCCACTGGCAGTGTCCCAGTGACAGCTCCTTGCTCACTGCTCCTTGTGTTGGTGTTGGCTCCTGTCTGAACAATCTGTGCTCCTGCCAAACTGGCTGCTGGGATGGTGATCGTGCCTGCAACAGGGACTGTAACGTGCCGTAGAACGGTGCCATCCACAAGAACTGGCTGATGGACGGTGGTCTGCCCCTCAGCGGTCTGTGCCACTTGTCCCTGGACAGCAATCTGCTGCTGGGTCTGGGTCTGGCCAGCAGTGACTGCCGTCTGGGGCTGCTGGATGATGATCTGCTGGGGCTGGCCCTGCTGGCCCTGTACCTGCACAGCCTGCCCACCCTGGATCTGAGTCTGTCCAGGTGGGACCAGCTGTATCTGCTGCAAACCCTGAGTTCCACACACAAGTACTCACATGATGGTTTGACCTTGTCCACCAGGGACAGCTTGGACCATGACAGGTTGGCCAGCTGATGGGATTAATTGGTCTCCACTGCCCTGCACCTGCTGCTGAACCTGTCCAGCCTGCACAACAATCTGCTCTGTCCAACTATGGCTGTTTGCTGTATCCTGCTCCATGATCCCTCCAAGTGAGTATCCTGTCCACAGTGAGTTCCACTCAGAAGATTCCAGAAGACCGTGAAACGCACTCGGTGCCGCCCTCCGCGCCCCGCCCCAGTTCACTGCCCGCACTGATTGGTTCCGGTACCGGACCCCGAAACCCAATCAGAGGCTCCAGTCACTGCTGCCGCCGCCGTGGCCACTGACAATATTGAGTCTTCTTAACCATGAATATGCGTATCTCTCCATTTATTTGGTTCTTTGATTTTGTTTATCATTTTGATTTTGTTTTTACTCATATAGATCTTATACATATTTTGTTAAATTTATACCTAAATATTTCCATTTTTGTGGATGCTAATGTAAATGGCATTATGGTTTTTACTTTCCATTTGTTCATTGCTAGTATATAGGAAAGCAATTTACTTCTGTTTATTAACTTGTATCCTCAACACTATAAGTATTTCGCTCCACCATTTTCTTGCTTGCCTGGTTTCTTTTCTTTTCTTCCTTTTTTTTTGTTTAATTTTATTTATTTATTTGACAGAGAGAGACACACAGAGAGAGAGGGAACACAAGCAGGGGGAGTGGGAGAGGGAGAAGCAGGCTCCCGCGGAGCAGGGAGCCCAATGCGGGGCTCCATCCCAGGACCCTGGGGATCATGACGTGAGCCAAAGGTAGATGCCCAACGACTGAGCCACCCAGGCGCCTCTTGCCTGGTTTCTGAGAAGTTTAATTTCATTCTGATTTTTGTTCCTCTATAGGTAAAGAGTCCTCCCACCCCCAGCTTCTTTCAAAATTTATTCTTTATCTTTAATTATCTGTAGTTTGAAAATGACATATGTAGCTATAGTTTTTTTTGGGGGGGGGCATGTATTCCGCTTGGTGTTCTCTGAGCTGCCTGGATCTGTGGTTTGTGTCTGATATTAAACCGTAGAAATTCTCAGTAATTATTGCTTCAAATGTTTCTACTGTTCCATTCTTTCCTTCTTCTGGTATTCCCACTACACATATGTTACACCTTTTGTAGCTGTCCCACAGTCCTTGGGTAGCCCATTCTCTCTTTTTCAGTCTTTGTTCTCTTTACTTTTCAGTTTTTGCAGTTTCTATTGATATATCCTCAAGTTCAGATATTCTTTTCTCAACCACATCCAGTCAATTAGTAAACCCGTTAAAAGCATTCTTTACCTCACTCCAGTTGTTTTGTTTGCTTAGCATTTCTTTCTGATTCTTTGTTAGGATTTCCACCTCTCTGTTTATAATGTTCACCTATTGCATGCTGTCTACTTTATCCATTAGAGACCTTAGCATATTGATTATACCTGTGTTAAATTTCCAGCCTGATAACTCTAACATCCTTACGTCCTGATGTTTGTTCTGTCTCTTCAAATTGTGTTTTGGCCTTTTAGTATGTCTTGTACTGTTTTCTTTTTTCTTTTTTTTTTTTTAAAGATTTTATTTATTTATTTGAGACAGAATGAGAGACAGAGAGCATGAGAGGGAAGAGGGTCAGAGGGAGAAGCAGACTCCCTGCCGAGCAGGGAGCCCGATGCGGGACTTGATCCTGGGACTCCAGGATCATGACCTGAGCCGAAGGCAGTCGCTTAACCAACTGAGCCACCCAGGCTCCCTTGTACTGTTTTCTTGATAGCGAGACATGATGTACTGGGTAAAAGGAACTGTTGTAATTAGGCTCTTAGTAATGTGGTGGTGTGGTGTGGGGGTCAGGGAAGCGTTCTCTAGTCTGATGATTAGGTCTCAGTCTTTCAGTAGGCCTATGCCTGTGACCTATGTCATAGGGTTTCTCAAGTTGTCTTTCTCCCCTCTTAGGTGGGACAGAATTGCTAGAGTGGGCTAACATTAGGTAGTTCCCTTTTCCCACCAGGAAGGCTACAGCTGACTGGAGTTGGGTACTTCCTTTGCCCCATGTCAATTAAGCTCTGATAAAACCCCATCAGGTTTGGTTCTGGTTAATTAGTTTCTCCTGAGGGCAGGCCTTATTAAGAAGAACAGAGTGCCCTAGGGTATTTCAAAAATGGCTCCTTTCTCCTCCGCCTGCCTAAAGCAGGAAGGAATTTTTCTCCACTATGTACTATAAGGAAACTGGCCAAGTTCCTGGAGGTAATCTCAAAATATTGTGCCACTTGGAGTTCTTCACTTTCAGAATAATTCCCACTGAGCCTCCAGCAATTCGTTGATTACAGCCCAGGTTTTTCTATCCCAGCACTGGATCCTGCAGCTTCTGTGAGCCTTTGCTGTCGTAACAGTGACTCCCTGTATCCCCTGTCTCTCCAATCTTGTGGGTAGTGGTTTACTCTTCATCCTCCCCTCTCTTACGAATCCAAGAAGAGTTGGTTTTTCAGTTTGTTTAGCTTTTTACATGTCATTAGGATGGCGTGGTGACTTCCAAGCTCCTCACATGTAGAACCAAAACATTCTGTGTAGTTTTCTTCATGTGTCTGTACTACATCTTTGTGGAGCTTTTGGGATATGTGGGCTTGTAGTTTCCAACAAATTTAGAAATTTTTCAGTCATATTTTTTCAAAAATGTTTTTATGCATTTCACTATTTTCCTTTTAGAACTCCAGTGAAATGTATGTTAGGCCAATAGAATTTCTTCAGCAGCTCCTTGATGCTTGGTTTTGTTTTGTTTGAATTCTTCTC
Source organism: Leptonychotes weddellii (assembly GCF_054177405.1). NCBI lineage: Eukaryota > Metazoa > Chordata > Mammalia > Carnivora > Phocidae > Leptonychotes > Leptonychotes weddellii. The sequence continues at coordinate 61,501,239 of NC_138370.1, forward strand.
TATGTTTTCTTTTGAATGGTTTCTATTGCTGTGTTTTGACATTTACTGATTTTTCATTGGCCGAATGACATCATAGCACATGAAAACTGAGGAACATCTAAAACACCAGGTTATTGGTTCTTCCATCTACTTTAACAGTCATGCTTCCAAGAAATTGGTATGATTAGGTATCTATCAGGGGTATCTAAGAGCAATCTCCTTTGAAATTCTGATAACACTAGTAATATTAAATAGATCTCCATTTTTATCCATTATAAAGAACACTGTATGAAGGAGAGTAATCTAGAATCCCTGCTGCACACTGAGATCACAGGACCTCACATGTGATGCTGGGAAAAGCTTTCCTGCTTCTCTTCTTCCTTGAAGATGATGAGCTTCTTCAGTAGTAGAGGATGGAAAGGGTGATTGATGTTGGCAGTATTGATATAATTCTGATGTAAGATCAAGGCCATGAGATTTCTAATTGTTGACCAAACCAGTAACAGAAGGCAGCAGCAGGCTTCTGACATGTGGCAGTATTGACATAATTCTGATGTAAGATCAAGGCCTTGAGATTTCTTTTTTTTTTTTTTAAAGATTTTATTTATTTATTTGAGAGAGAGGATGAGAGGAGAGAGAGAGCACATGAGAGGGGGAAGGTCAGAGGGAGAAGCAGACTCCCCGCTGAGCAGGGAGCCCGATGCGGGACTCGATCCCGGGACTCCAGGATCATGACCTGAGCCGAAGGCAGTCGCTCAACCAACTGAGCCACCCAGGCACCCCAAGGCCGTGAGATTTCTAATTGTTGACCAAAGCAGTAACAGAGGGCAGCATTGGGCTTCTGACATGTTTGTCCGATGGTGAATGGAGAAGGTGGTCTCATGTGTAACTAGTCTACTGGCAGATTTGTGTCAGTGAAGAGCTGGGCCCACTGAATTAGGATTTTTCCAGCAATGCCACCCAATTCTTGAATCTCCAGGGCAATTCTTAGGGAGTTTTAAAGAATGCAGTTTGAAGTTGTAACCTGGAGGGATTTTTTAAAAGCACTTGTTGTACCTCTCTGATCTGTCCAGGGTTTACAGATAAAGCTAGAGCAGTCAGCCAACACTCTACACAACTGGCAGGACTGATTATGGGATTAGGGTCCTCTGGTTCCAATGATGCTGTGATCACCACTACCACTACCCAGGTTTCACCAGCAATGCCTTCAGGTTTCCATGCTACTTGTTCTAGATTTAGCTGTAATGTCTCAACATTTCAATTTCAGATCACTGGAAAAAAGCACAATGATTTTAATTTCCACTTTAGTTGGTGAGTGAGTTGTGTTCCCATACGCCACCACATTTTACTTCTTCATCCAAGAGCAAGAATACAATAAGTTCAGCTCAGTGGACCCTGTTTTAGGAAGGTTTCCGGGATACTCTATATAATGATTAACTGCTCCCATTCTCCTCCCTGTCCCACCTTTTGCAAAATATGTATTGTTGCTCTGTGAACATATATTTTAAGTTTTCATAGATGGTTTTAAAATATACATTGCATCCTAAGTCTTAAATTATTTTTCTAACTCTGTTTTTACCATTCATTCATGTTATATGAAAACCTAGCTTCAAACTGTTACATAGTAGTTCCTAGAGAGAATCCCCCCTGTTTTAATTACTTATCTACTCCACCAACAACCCCGCCCCCCACCCACAATGGATACTGGATTACCTCCAGCTCCCTGCTATCATAAATGCTGCTATGATGAACATCTGCAAACATGTTCCTTTATGGACCTATGTGAAGATTTATCTTTTGGGTTTCATCTTCTGTTAACTACCTGTTCACATTCTTTTGTTCTCTTGTTCTCAGTGATTTGCAGCAGGTCCTTGGTTATTCTAAATATTATTTCATCGTTGGTTTTATATTTTGGAAATAACTTCACCCAATTCGTAATTTCTCTGTTTCTCTGTCCATGATGTTAGGATTCAGAACCAAATGCAGGAAATAAGGAAAAACTGGGAAACCTTGCATAGCTCTCAACTATCAGACTCAAAAGGAGTTGTTAACATCTATCTTAAATTGTTCCCCAGGAAGGCTAGTTCCATCAAGATATTGGGTGAATGACGTCATGTAAACCTACACCTGTAACCTGAAATGGAAAACACAGCCTTAACAATGTTCAGAGGTAAAAATGTGAGGTGTTGCCAGGGGTGTCTTTACCATAAACATATCTTGGTTTCATTGTCCTTTAAAAAGTCATCCAACCATACTCCTTGAAAATATGCCTATTTAGGCATATAACCAAGCCATGTGTTATGAATCATTAAACATCAGAATGAGGTCAAGGTGAAGAAACAAGAACGCTGAGAGACTTAGTGCATACATTAGGGTGGGTGTCCAGGAAGTCATTAAGGTGGGTATCCAGAGAAAAAAACATACAGCTGCTGCTTTCAAGACAGAAACAGAAATGCAGAAAGATGTTAAAAAATAGGGTCAGTGAATTTCCTAATGCTGAGCAAATTATAATTCCATTGAATACTGATTAGAGTGCAACTAATGGAAGAATTTTACATGGAAATGTTGAAACATAGATTTGGTGCAAGGTATTTCTTTCATATTAGACTAAAGCAGTCCAGGGGCGCCTGGGTGGCTCAGTCATTAAGCATCCGCCTTCGGTTCGGGCCATGATCCCGGGGTCCTGGGATCGATCCCCGCATCAGGCTCTCTGCTCTGCGGGAAGCCGGCTTCTCCCTCTCCCACTCCCCCTGCTTGTGTTCCCTCTCTCGCTGTGTCTCTCTCTGTCAAATAAATAAATAAAAATCTTTAAATAAAAAAAAATCTTTTTAAATAAACTAAAGCAGTCCATTTAAATCTCCTTTTCCAAATGGACATATTACTAATGCATAAGAATAACTATTGAATTGACCATGACCTTAGTTTTTTGCCTGTATGTCTTTGATTAAATGAAGTTTAGTGATGTGGTCATTTCTCTTGTTTTGCTTCATTTCTCACCAAAGAAGTACATATCCTCTTGAAAAGGTTAATGTTACCTTGGACTGGATCTTAATACGATTCTCTGCTAACATTTCCATTTCTGAAATGTACTATGTCATATCTCATATGTTAAATGGCAGTGTACCATCAATGCTACAAATATATTGGAAACATGTATAACAGGAAGATCTAGACATAGAGATAGAGATGGCCATGGAGAGGGAGGTAGAGAAAGAGATAAAGATGAAGCTAGAGATAGATTTGTTTCTAACTGCAAAAATCGAAAAGCATTTTGAAAATCTGAATCTAATTCCTATAGTTGGGATGCCTATGTGGCTCAGTTGGTGAAGCGTCTGCCTTCAGCTCAGGTCATGATCCCAGGGTCCTGGGATGGAGTCCTGCATCAGGCTCCTTGCTCAGTGGGGAGCCTGCTTCTCCCTCTGCCTGCCACTCCCCCTGGTTGTGCTTTCCCTCTCTCTCTCTGTCTCTCTCTCTCTCTCTCTGACAAATAAATAAATAAAATCTTAAAAAAAAAAAAAAAGACTCAATCTAGAGAAAACCTTATTGTTCCTGGACAACAGGTATTGTATCATCCTGTGAAATTGAATTCTATCATTGTGAGACTGAGTCACTTGAATTTGATCATCATAATAGATAGCTTTCAGAGTTAGGTTATTTTTAGTTTAAAAAAATAGGACTTAGTTAAATATTAGGTAATCTACTGATAGTTCTTTTTCCCTACTACCATGACTTCTAATGGTGCTGATACAATGAATCATTAAGCCTCTTATTACAACGTGGAATAAATTTTAAGTTTATCTTCAGGATAGATGGCAGAGCTATTAGCACATATATTTAAATGAATAATAATTTCTGTTGGTTGTTATTAGTAAAGAGTAATAGTTAACCTGCAGAATACTGCAAAGTAGTTTTAAATTATGGACTTAGAAAAAACAAAGAACAATTATGAAAGAAATGGAAGAGAAATAAATGTCTACTGATCCCCTACATGGGCCAGTCTCTGTATGAAGAGGTCTTACATATGATGTTTGTTATCTCACATAATTTTCATACCTAATCCCACATTTTTACAGAGACAGATCATTCAAGGTAGGTATAACTGACTGCCACTGCATGTTAACTAGTTTTCTCCTCAACAATATGTTTTATACAAGTTTTGGAATAATAAAGTGGAAAGGAGTAGAAACCTCCAGAAATTTCTGGAAGTTCTTTCTCTCTCCCTCCCTAGTTCCCTCCCTCTCTCCCTCCTTTTCTTCCCAATAGACAGCAGTGTGTGTTACATTCTTTTTCTTACCTCTAAGGAATAAAAAACAGATTAAGTTCCAAAGGTCTGGAAATAAAAGAACAATTCCTACTAATATTTCAAAAGATGTAAAGTAAAGCTCTAGACCTAAATGCATATTCTCCAGAGTTATATTATATATAGTATACACACACACACACACACACACACATGCTTAAATAAGAACATGAAACAAATAATTGTAGTTAGTAAGAAATATAACTACAAAATATACTTCTGATTCACAGCAACTGTTATTATTTGGTCAGTGGAAGGAATGAAAGATTTACCTGTTCATATCTGACTGAGTTATAAAGAAATTAAATATGGAAAATATCATGAAATTTACCTTTCTGCTAATGTGAGAACTGAGCACCTTCAAATTCATTAAGAAAATATTAATTAGAAATTGTACAGGTAATTCTGTTTCTTTAAGAATCTGGCCTTCTCTGTTATTCCTGCTCTCTCTTATAAATTGGATCCCATTCTCCCACCAATAGTTGCTTTTCCCTGACTAACAAATATGTTCAAGTCTCCTCTCACTGAACACACAAAACCAAATAAAACCACAGCAGTCTTTCCACCTGAAGATGCTTCTCCTTATATATCATTTTCTTTGTGGCCAAACTTCTCAGAGCAGGGGTGTCATCCACAGATTCATTTCTTCTCTGTAAGAAGAAATTCTCATCTCACTGGGAACTGATTTTCTCCACCTCTTCCCTGAATGTCTTTCCCTCCTTGTCTGAAAGGCTTTACCTTGTTGGTTTATTTCTCATCCCTCTGTTCCTTCACACTCCCTTTGGTTGTGTCTCCCTAATTTTCTAACCCCTTAAATGTAGACTTTCCTAAAGTTTGTATCTTTGGACACTGCTATGGTCTAAATCTTTATGCTCCACCTCAAATTATTTTATTGAAAGTCTAATGTCCAATGTGACAGTGAGGTGGGGCCTTTGAGAGGGGCTTAGGGTGTGAGGGTGGAGCCCTCATGAATGGCATTAATTCTCTTACCAAAGAGACCTCACAGAGCTCTCTTGCCCTTTCTGCCCTGGATACAAGAATTCTGTGGTGTGGAAGAAGGCTTCATCCATCCATGCTGGCAACCTGATCTCAGACTTCCAGGCTCCAGAACTGTAAGCAATAAATTTCTGTTGTTTATAAGCCACCCAGTCTGTTGTTTTGTTAGAGCAGCCTGAACAGACTATCACAGACACTTTCTCATTTTGTTCTCTCTTACAGATCTGAATTTTCAACTGCCTACTGGACATCAAAAATAGTGACCCAGTATATTTCCCCTCCCCCCAAAAAAATCTTTTCCCCTCCATGTTATCTAGTGACATTCCTATTATACTAGATAGAGTTATTCTAGCTGCTATCATAGATAACCTCTCAAAATATTGGCTTGCACAATACAAGTTATTTCTTGCACATATATAGTCCAAAATAAGGGTTCCTGATCAGTGGGCCATTCTCTGCCATTAGTGATTCAGAGAGACTCAGGTACCTCTACCTTATTACTTGGCCATCTTTAACACTTTGTTTTCAAGGTCATTGAGATGTCTTCATTGAGCCATTAGAAGGAACAACAGCATGGGAAAGAAAGCAAAAGTAATTTTGTGGCCTTTTCTGAAAATGATACACATCACTTATGGTCACATTATATGGCACATCTACGAGAGGTGTATTAAACTGCTTCTGCTGCCATAACAAAATAGCATAGACTGGGTGACTTAAACAACAGAAATTTATTTCTCATGGTTCTGAAGGCTGGAAAGTCTAAGATCAAAGGGTCTGGTAAGAACTCTCTTCCTGGCTTATAGATGGTCACCCTCTCATTGTGTCATCACATGGGTAAGAAGGAGGGGGTAGGAAGAGAGGGGGAGAGGGGAGAAGTAAGAGAAGAGTCTTCTCGTGAGGCCACAATCTGATCAGAATAGAGCGCAGCTGTTATGACCTCACTTAATCTTAATTACCTCCTAAAGACCCTATCTCTATATACAGTCATTTTGGGGGTTAGGGCTTCAATGTATGAATTTGAGGTCACAACTCAGTCTGTATCTGATCTAACTGTATTCCCAGGAAGAAGAGGAAATGGGTTTGATAAAAGGCTAGGCAGACTCTACCACAGTTCACCCTTCTGCTCATCAAATATCCTTTCCACCCTTTTTCCCACACAAAGAACACCCTTACCTTCTCCCTAAGGGATAGAAGCCAAAGTCCCTCCCAGTAACTGCATCCAGCAAAAAGTCCAGAGTCCTGGATGATGCATGTTTCTCTCAAGTATAAAAATGTCTTTTCATGGTCCAGGGACTTATAACCTAAAAATATAAGTTGTCTGCCTCCCCGATCTCCCCTTCCACACATGCACATAGACTCACTCACATCTAATACATAAGTTATAGCAAGGACAAGATAGCCACAATACATTTTGATTATAAAAAGGAAAGAATTGGAAAAATAGTCACTGATCCATAGCAATGATGAAATTCTGCCAGACAGGAACTGAGAAATCTCTGTCCTGTCCTGGCAGTGGGGGGTGGCGTGGGGGATTTCCCTGCTTCTGCTCTCTGGAGGGAATTCCCTTGTCCATGGTCTCTGTATTCCCTGGGCCTCATCAAAACTAAAACGTGTACTCTATGAAAACTCAATGAAAAGGACAAAAAGACAAGTCACAGTTCGGGAGAAAATTATTAACAAACCACCTATCTAAATGTATAAAGTTCTCTCAATCCTGTTCAACAATGAAAAAGATCAAACAGCAAAATTAGAAAATGGGCAGAAGACATGAACAGACATTTCACCAAAGAGGAGATACAGATAGCAAATAAGAGAATGAAAAAATGCACACCGTTAGCCATTAAGGAAGTGCAAATTAAAATCCAAATGAGATTATCACTACCCTCCTAGCAGAATGGCTAAGGTAAAAAAGAGTGACAACTCCAAATGCTGGTGAGGATGCCCAGAAATTAGACCAAACATACCCTGTTGATGGAAATGTGAAATGGTACAGCCACTCTGGAAAACGGTTGGGCAGTTTCTTTAAAAAACCAAACATACAACTATCAGATGACCCAGCAATTACACTCCAGAGTATTTATCCCAAAGAAATGAAAACTTATGAGGTGCCTGCGTGGCTCAGTTGGTTAAGCATCCGGTTCTTGATTTTGGCTCAGGGCATTCATGATCTCAGGGTCCTGAGATCAAGCCCCACATCAGGTTCCATGCTCAGCGGGGAGTCTGCTTCAGGATTCTCTCTCCTTCTCCTTCTCCTTCTCCCTTTGCCCCTCCCCCTGGCTTGGGCACATGCGAACTCTCTCTCTCTCTCTCTCTAAAATAAATATATCTAAAAAAAAAAAGGAAATGAAAACTTATGTTCACAGAAAACCTGCATGTGGATGTTCATAGCAGCTTTATTTGTAATAGCGAAAATCTATACTCAGACCGAATATCATTCAACGGGTGAATGACTGAAGACGGCGGTACCTCCATACTATGGATACTACTCAGCAATTAAAGGAACTATCGATAATACAACAGCTTTGATAAATCTCTGGGAAATTATTTTGAGTGAAAAACATCAATCCCAATAAGTTAGAAAAACTGCAGCAATGGAAGACAGATTAGTATTTGCCAGCAATTGGGGGAAGAGAGAAGAAGAGAATGGGTTTGGTTATAAAAGCTTGTGACATTGTACAGTCCAGGATCTTTACTGTGGTCACACAAACACACACAGGTGAAAAACTTAATACACACATGCAAAAGAATGAATAATACTGGAGAAATCTGAATGAGTGAATTGTATCAATGTCAGTATCCTAGTTGTGATCTCTTATAATTTTACAAAATATTAATGACTGGGGGGAAACCGGGCAAAGGGTACAAAAAATTTCTCTGTATTATTTCTTACAACTGCATGTGGGGATCTACAATTACCTCAATTAAAAAAAAAAAGATTATTAGGTTAAAAAAAAGTTTCTCATTACAAATTACTGGGAGTTATAGTGGATAATAACTCTCCAAGATGAATGTGATTCACTTCTTATTTTCAAAATGTTTGTAATATATTGCATATTATGGGAAGGAAAGGAGCTAGCCTCCATTCTTCATGAATAAATTCTTAGCATTGCATGCAAGATTCTCCTTACCTGATTCTAAAATACTTTCCCATCCCCTTCTTTTCCTACATTTTCTAATGCCACCTACATTCCAGCCATGTCTGTTTCACAAACATTCCAAGCACTTTCAAGACCCTGTGCTCATGTCATTCTGTCAAGCTGAAATAAGTTTTCCCATCGTCTATTAAAATTCTTATCCTTTAAGGCCTATTAAGATGCCATGCCGCATCTGAAGCTCTCACTGGTTTGCCTCGTCTGAATCTCTGACTCCTTATTCTACCTTCTTACAGCAGTTCATCTTTTTACTTTGCATCTCCTTTTACACATTATCCGATATTTGATTAACCAGGCAAGATTCTCTCCCTCCTACTATATACAATATATTATAAACTCCTTGCAAAAAGAACTGAATCACATTCATCTTTGCAAATTATTACCCTCTATAACTCCCAATGCAGTCCTTTGCATGTAACTTAATATTCACCAAAATTTATTGAGTGCCTGCCATTGCCAAGCACTGTTCTAAATGCTTTCCATACATCAAAGAATGTAATCCTCAACATAAGGGAGGTCTTATCATTTCCATTTATACGTGATAAAACTGAGGCCCAGAAAGCTTACATACCTTACCCAAGGTCATCAGTACTGCTGTGTGCACGTGGTCATGTTCATACTCTTCACCATCATGTGAATGCCGCTTCTCATTAGCATTCAGGAATTGATTGATACAATTGAGGAAAGCTCTCTGAATAAGTTCTATCAACTTGTTTCCCGGCAAACTAGTACTGCTGATTGCTGGAGCCAGGCACAGCGCTGGTCACTGTCACATCAGCTCGTGGAATCCTGGTGTTCCCGTTTGATAAATGTGGAAAACTAAAACCCAGAGATATTACATAATTTAGTCTACATCGCCCAGCTGGTAAGTATTAGGGCTTTGTTGGTTTGTTGGTTTGTTTGGTTTTTACTAGATCAAGTGCAAGTAGGAACCACACAATGATTTGTGAAATCAGGTGAAACAAATTAAATGAGCTCTTTCTAATAAAGTAGTTAAACCCATGGTAACCACGACATCTTAGAAAACCTGCCCTCCGTTTGTATTTTTTACAAATTCTATTATCTAAATCTATTATTTGATCTGGCTCTTACATACAGTTTTCTTTCTGTATATTCTCAAGTTCTCAACGTTCTAATGAGCTACTGTCAGGTATAATGCTATAAATTAATCTATCTTATAAAATGTTTTGGAGAGTAATTACATATATGGAGTTGATTTCCTCTGTCAGAGAATTTACTTAAAATACTAGATGGACTGTAAATCAACCAACACATAATACTGGATCTGTTTCCTCCTGCCTCCTCCTACCCTGTGCCTAGGATTGTGTTGAGCAGAAAGAAAATCTAAAAAAGTATTCAACAGGTTCCTCTCCTTCAAGGACTTTTAAAATCCATTGAATAGACGTTATTTCAACTGTTAATGAAATACTTCACCCTGGTATGTGGTCTTTTCTGATGCAATTATATATATTTATATATATAATTATGTAAATAATTATAAATATTATATAAAAGTATAGAATATATAAAATTATATATGGATATGTGTATGTATAAAACCAGGTTCCAAAAAATCTCAAGTTCTCTTTAAAAATCTGTAAAAACTATTAATTTAAAGAGAAGGGCATGGAGCTACAGAACTTTATACAAAATCGTTTTCCCTACAAGAATTTCAGTAACAAACATGGTTTTTAGAGCAGGACATTCTATATGGTGCATGCTACTTCAAGTTAAAAATAATAAATTGGTGGATTAAAATCTTTCTTTTCTCATCTGGAATCCACATATTCAGGAACCACTTCTCTTGATCACCTTTGGCCTTCACTTTGTCATTTTGCTTCTATCAAAGTCAAACTCCCCAAAGGTAAATAAGAGAACAAAAGAACAATGATAAACAAAACACACCCAGAGGAAAGGGCTGAGGTGCCTGAGAGCAAAGCAGCAACACTGTCTACTCATTTGCAAAGGAGTGGCTCCCAGTTGCGATTGGCATTATCATCACCTGGGATGATTAAGGGGTTAATGTGAATCTTGTTACTCAGTTAAGTTGTATCTCAGTCATGTAATGAACACTCTCAGGAAAATTCACATATGATCAAAAGCTTTTTTATGTGTGCTATGCATGAGTGCATTAAGAGCTCAGTGCAATGATGAGAAAGGGTTGAAAGAGTCAACGAAGACTTCATGAGAACGTGGAATTTTTGAGCTGGGCTATGAAATAAAAATAAAAAGATGAAATGTTCTGTGAAATGTGTAGCTGAGAATGAACAGTAACTCAGCAGGAAACTATACTTATGAGAAGAGTTTGAAAAGGAGAAATGAACCTGGAATGGGTGTGGTACCAGACTCATGCAGCCGATATGGCCATTTATAATGAGAATTTTACAGACGATATCCGTAGCCACCAATAGGTAAGGGCAATTAGATGGGAGGCCCTAGGGAGCCTCCGCAATCTCACTACCACTTTCCAGAAAAGTAACTCTCGAATGAATTTGTCTATACCTGCAAACATTTATTAGCAAACAGACAAATAAATAGAAACCTGGTTTTTTTAAATTTTATTTATTTATTTATTTATTTATTTATTTATTTATTTATTTTTTATTTGAGAGAGAGAGACAGCATGAGTGGGGGAGGGGGAGCAGAGGGAGAGAGACAAGCAGACTCCCTGCTGAGCATGGAGCCCAATTCAAGGCTTGATCTCAAGACTGTGAGATCATGACCTACGCCGAAATCGAAAGTCAGCTGTGGGCACCTGGGTGGCTCAGTTGGTTAAGTGTCTGCCTTTGGCTCAGGTCATGATCTCAGAGTCCTGGGATTGAGCCCTGCGGTGGGCTCTCTGCTCAGTTGGGAGTCTTTCTCCCTTTTACTTTCTCTCTCTCTCTCAAATAAGTAAATAAAATCTTTTAAAAAGGGAGAGACAAACCATGAGACTATGGACTCTGAGAAACAAACTGAGGGTTCTACAGGGGAGGGAGGTGCGGGGATGGGTTAGCCTGGTGATGGGTATTAAAGAGGGCACGACCTGAATGGAGCACTGGGTGTTATGCACAAACAATGAATCATGGAACACTACATCAAAAATGAATGATGTAATGCATGGTGATTAACATAACATAATAATAATTAAAAAGAGTCAGATGCTTAACCAAAGGGCCCCAAAACCTGTTTTATGAGGTCAGGTCCCCGCTGTCTCTTTAGGTGCTCTAAACATAACTAACTGAGATGAAAGGGTCACTAGAGAGGAAACTAATAATTTTTCAAAGGCGGGGTCAACGAACCTTCTGTTTAGCCTGAGACAACCAGACTTTTCTGAATAGGAAGCTGCCCACAGGCAACATTTGGGAATCAAATGGGCACCATACCAAAGGGTGGAGGCTATTGGGCCTGCTGGATTCTTATCCTCTGTCCATATTATCTGGCTAATTCGCACATCTAGCACACAATTCATTTCACTAACAAAAACTAATTGCTAACATTCATTTTGCTAATCAACAAAACTCTTAGTGTTGATTAGAGCTAAAGATAATTGGAAGAGCCGCTAGGAGCTCTCTGCTCTGCAAGTGCCCTTTTGATGAAATGCCACCTCGCCGTCCCTGAAGTGTATGCCTCTTCGAGCAACTAAGCGCTGTCCATGTGGCTTAAAGAGAATTGACACACTTCTACATATCGCACAGTCTCTGATGAAGGATTTGAAAAAGTAGGTCACCCCCGACACAGCAGGCGGGAAACAGCAATAAGCCCTTTAGTGAAGCACCGTGTTTGGGAGGCAGAGAGAATGTTGGCTGATGCAGCGGAGGACAGGGCGAAGCCAGAGAATGGAAAGTGCTGACTGGCAAGAGAAGGACATTTCACAGGCTGCAGGGAACCTTTGACCAGGAGACTCAAATCCTCATCTGCTAGGAGGGTAGCATTGGAGAGCACGGGCTCTAGAGGAGGACTACTGCTGGGGATGCGAACTCTGCCATTTACTAGCCACGTGCACTTGGGGAAATTGTCTCTGTGCCTCCATAAAAAAGGGGATCATTAAAATATCGAATTCATCATATTGCTGAGAAGAGTTAATATTATATATATATACATAACATATAAAGTGCTTATAACAGTATCTGACACTAGTGGGTGAACAAATATCAGCTACTCCTAGAAGGACGTAAGGGTGTGAATAGATGGAGGAATGCAAACTAAACAGCACTGAACTGCCCCCAACTGGGAATGTACACGGTGCGTGATTCCCTGCCATCCAGGCAAGAATAGTGGTCACTTGTTTGCTTCCCTCCCCCCTTTTCCCCAATATTCCTGATTCTATGTGAAATCCAATTTGCAGGATTGAATTCACCCCGGGGTCTAGTGGCAGCACAGCAATCCCAGAAACGGAGTCCTCATCATGAGAGGCGATGGCGGACCTGTCAGAACCAGCGGGCGGGCGGCAGCTCTGCAGAGTCAACAAAGCACAGAGCGCAAAATCTTCTCTTAGGCACAGAAACGTGGGATGACATGTTCCCATTGTGAGCATAATGTGTGGTGAGATTGTGGGCTGCAATAGCGTGGAATAGTCATTAACCTTGCAAGTGACAATTTCTTTTTTCCTTAGCCAAAGCGAGTAACAGTTCATACAGGGAAGTAGAAAAGAAATTCGGGCTTCACTCATTTTGCTGTTTGAATACCTTTCCTGAAAAAATATACTCAGGTTTTCAAAATAGAATATACTTTTAGGGTTCCTTGTGTCAAAATGTTCAATTGTTCATCTAAATAGAATTAAATCAAATTATTCTGTAATAACGTGGCAGATTATTCATTTATTTAACCATTATCTACTGAGCCCCCACTGTAGGTACTAAAACTACTTCAGTTAATAAAACAGACATAAATCCCTACCTGAATGGACCTTCTATTCTAGTGGGAAGAGACAGACATGAACCATAACTGTGATAAGTAACTCACATAGCATGGTGGCAGATGGTAAGTGCAGCGGAAACTAACTAGAGAGAGATAAAGGGGATCAGGCATATGGGGGTGGGAAGAATGTGCGGTTTTAAATGGAATGATCCATCTTCAAGAAGACAGCTTGAGGATTGTGCTGAGGAAGGTGATGAAAGCCACCAGAGACGTTTAAAATTAAGAAAGAACACCTCAGGGAAACTAAAATAAATGATGGAAGACATTGTAATATACAAAATTCTGACCTACAAACAAATTTCAGAATTATCCATTGCAATCAAAGGATATAATGATGCCCAAAGACTGCTTTATGGTTGGAGAGAATAGAATCCAACATACATCAGTGTGAAAAATGAGCCACTTCTTTTTTTATCTTATTTCATTTAAATTCAATTAATTTACATATAGTGTATCACTAGTTTCAGATGTAGAGTTCAGTGATTCAGCAATTGCCTATAACACCCAGTGCTCATTATATCATGTGCCCTCCTTAATGCCCATCACCCAGTTACCCCATCCCCCCACCCCTTTCTCTCCAGCAACCCTCAGTTTGTTTCCTATAGTCTCTTCTCTCTCTCTGATTTTGTCTTATTTTTCCCTCCCTTTCCCTATGATCCTCTGTTTTGTTTCTTAAATTCCACATGAGTGAAACCATGTGATAATTGTCTTTCTCTGATTGACTTATTTCGCTTAGCATGATACCTTCCAGTTCCATCCATGTCGTTGCAAATAGTAAGATTTCATCTTTTTTTATGGCTGAGTAATAGAAAAATGAGCCATTTCTTAATGGCTCAAAGAATGGCTTCAGTCAAGAACTTCAAACTTCAGGCCAAACTTAACATCTTTACCCAAAATTGAAGAGGGCTCTCTTCTTTTACATTAAGTTTAATTTTTTTAATTCCTTTGAAACACCACAGTATTTGGTCTACTTACATCATTTCTAATCAATCAAAGACTATTTATTTATTGAGCTTCTACAATGTCCCTGGACTTGTTTGTAAAGATATTCTATGAAAAACAATCCACATTGTCTGAGTTAACCATCTATTGGGATAGGAATTACAAGCTTTAAAGGAATTCATATAAAACCTAGGACCATGGAAAAAATTCAAGTATAAGGCTTTGGATTTGCTAATTCTATTTTTTATTTTTTTAAGCATTTTATTTATTTATCTGAGAGAGAGTGAGAGAAAGCACGAGAAAGGGGAGGGTCAGAGGGAGAACCAAACTCCCCATTGAGTTGGGAGCCTGATGCAAGACTTGATCCTGGGACTCTGGGATCATGACCTGAGCCGAAGGCAGATGCTTAACCGACTGAGCCACCCAGGTGTCCTGGATTTGCTCATTTTAAAATGATCTCAAGAACTAAAAAGTTATTGCTGAATTCCTTGGGTGGAAAATAACTATGAAAATAACTTTAAATCGCATCCATTGTGAGTATTTGTCAATGGTTATAATTTTAACATGATAGATCAGAGACCCCAACATAGAATGGCTTAAGATAGATTATTATTTCCCTACCAATTATAGTCTAGCTGCTCTAGGCTGGCAAGACCTCTCTGCTCCACATGGGCATTCTGAGATCTATGTGTCTGCCAGGTGCTTGGTCATGCATAAAGGCATTGTCCTTGTCTTCAAGGTCATAGGTCTGGCATGTCTGTGTTCCAGTTCCTGCAGGGGGAAAAAGAACCATTGTCTGGGAAAAGTAACTAGTCCTTAAGTTGAAGAAAAGATGTAAGTTGAAAATGTCACTTATTCTTCCTAGATCTCCTTGGTCCAATGTTAGTCACATGGCCACAGCTATCTGCAGGAAAGACTGAGAAATGTGGTCTCTATATAAATTACCGCATATCCAGGAAGAAAGAGACAATGTGCATTCAGCTGTGGTCTGCTCCTCTGTCCACCCAAAAATACTACACACCATTCTACCCACACAGGCAACACACTACCCTTTTCCTAAAATACTCAAAGTCCCATCCAGTTACTGTGGCCAGATCAAAATTCAGGATACCTGAGTGATGGGCAACTTTTCCATCTGGTCCAGAGTGGCTCCTTATGTCCAGAAAGGTATAAATGAGAAAGCAGTTTATGTATGTTATCTACATCCTTCCCAATATGCACACAATCTACAATGGGGACCAAATTCTAGCCCGAGCCTATCTCTTTCTTACAATACTTTGCTAACAGCATCAGATGGTCATAGGAGTGCATGTCTTCAAATTATGCAAATCTCTGAGCACCTGAGATCACTGATATTGACTTCCTGGGAAGCTGCAGGCTGAGGGAATGGTCATTGGCTTCTTGAAGGTTCCTGCAATTTTCAGCTGCCTACGGGTGAGCTCTGAAGCAGTGCTGGGTTAGATTAGCAATAACAACTTCCCGGCTCTTCACTTCCCTACTCTTCCCAATGGTAGGGAAGCCTCTAATTCTCTGTTTTAAAATATTTCATTCTTGGAATACTGATTGACTTTTATTTTCCTGATCAGACCCAAACTGTTACACCATATTTCATCAAACCTAAGTCATCATCAAACGTAAGATCCACCATTAATATAATCAACACAAAAAAGAAAGACTATATAAGCTAAGTAAACTATGACATGGCATTGATGGTGAAAACATCCTGATTTCAGAGAAAGAGATATTTGAATGTTTCAGATGTGTCTCTTAGAATCGATAAAATACAGGAAGAGGTTAATCCCCTTGGAATTGTTTCTTAAGTATGGGATAAAGTAGGATCAAGTTTCATGTTTTTCCACATGGATACCAAATTGTCTCAGCATTGTTTATTATAAACCATGTCCTTTCTCCACTGATCTATAATGCTGCTTCTGTCAAATATCAAATACCCTTCTGTGTGGAGATACGCTTCTGGGCTTTCTAGTCCATTTCACTGATTTGTCTATCTTCATTCTAAAACCATGTTGCCTAAGTTACTATGTTGTCAAAAACAAAAAAAAGTTTTGATGGCTGTAAGCAAATCTTACCAACTTGTTCTTCTTTAGGGCAATCTTGGCCTTTTGTGTACTACATAAATTTTAGGCTTAGCTTGCCAAGTTATACACAAAGCCTTCTGCACTTTGTGATTCAGATGGCACTGACCCTCTAAATTAATAGGCATGTCCATATAGTACTGAGTCTTCCAATTTATGAGCATAGTACATAACTCTCCATTTTTATATTATTCTTTCAATAAAGTCTTTTCAGATTATTTGTAGGAGGTTGGCACATAGTTTGTTGGATTTATTGCAAAGTGCTCCATACTTTTGATGTTTTTGTGTATGATATCTGTACAGTTCAATTCATGTCTGTTGTTTTTGCAAACACTCACCAAACTCAGAATAATGACAGTTTTGTTTCTTCCTTCTAATCCTTGTACCTTTTATTTCTTTTTCTAGTTTTATTGAACTCACTGGGATCTCGAGTACAGTGTTGAATGGAAGTGGTGAGAGCAGACATGCTTGTCTTCTTGATCACAAAGGGAAAGAATTCAACATTTCACCACCAAGTGTGATGTTAGCTATAGTTATTTTGGAGAATAAGAATGCTACCTTCTCTTTTATTCCTAGTTTTTTTAAAGAGATTTTATTTAAAAATAGGCAGTTTTAGGGGGTGGGAGGGATGGGGTGACTGGGTGATAGACATTGGGGAAGGTGTGTGCTATGGTGAGTGCTGTGAATTGTGTAAGACTGTTGAATCACAGCTCTGTACCTCTGAAACAAATAATACATTATATGTTAAAAAAAAAA
>NC_138370.1:61518455-61528109 GCF_054177405.1 Leptonychotes weddellii
GTTCTGGAGGGGAGGGAGGTGGGGGGATGGGTTTGCCTGGTGATGGGTATTAAAGAGGGCACGTACTAAATGGAGCACTGGGTGTTATATGCAAACAATGAGTCATGGAACACTACATCAAAAACTAATGAGGGTGCCTGGGTGGCTCAGTTGGTTAAGCGACTGCCTTCGGCTCAGGTCATGATCCCGGAGTCCCTGGATCGAGTCCCGCATCGGGCTCCCTGCTCGGCAGGGAGTCTGCTTCTCCCTCTGACCCTCCCCCCTCTCATGTGCTCTCTCTCTCTCATTCTCTCTCTCTCAAATAAATAAATAAAAAATCTTAAAAAAAAAAAACTAATGATGTAATGTATGGTGATTAACATAATAAAAAAATAAATAAAAATAGGCAGTTTTACCACACGTTTCATTATGTGATGAAAAATGGCCAGTGGCATTCCAGACTACAATACCTATTTCCTCGTCACCTGCCACTCGTCTGCTAAGATGTAACATATCATCATTTTTTGTCATGACAATACACCATTCCAAGGTACCTACCTCTAAATTTGCTAAGGTAAAGGCTAAACTAGTCTAACAAAGTTAACCCTTCCCATAGCAATTCAGATGAAATGTTTTCTTGGGTACCTAGCAGTCTGACCATCTACTCTCACCAGGATGCTCTCTTCAGTGTTGTCATGCACTTGAGATTCTTTTGAATACACTAAAGCTTTACTCCCTAAAGAAAAGAAAACGGTATAGAACTGTGTTGAGGAATTTCAATACGAAAACCACTGATGCTGCTTAAAATGGTCATGCCAAACATATCCCTTCAAAGTCTGTTCTTCCCACACACCTGGCTGCCCAGAAAACGACTGCGATTCTAAGTCTCCATTGCAACCAAGTGTTGACGTGTGACAGCTTGAGCCAATGAGAGGTGAGGGAAAGGGAAGTGTTCAGCTCCATCGTCAGCTCCTTTTTCTAGACAAGCTGCCTTTCCAGAACTTTGGCTCTTTTTTCTTTCCCTACAAACCCCAGAGCAGAGATGCCAGCAGTCCATTTTGAATAAGCAGATAAAGATAAGGGCTTGGAGAGGAGCAGAGTAACTGGCAGAAACTTCACCTATTCTTAAATTGCCTCCTCCACTCCGTTAGCATAAACACCTTCTGGAAAAGACATTTTATTATCAATCGGTAAAATCCGATTTTAAAAATTAATTGCAAAGTTTCTTATTTCAGTATCTCCATTAGAAGATAATAAAGTGTCCAATTATCTAGGAAAAGATGGCTAGAAATAGATATTTTAAAACCAAACCAACTGTTCATGCATTTTCTTATTTGACATTCTCAATCACTAACTTCAAGCCTAACAAATATCGATCGAGTGCCTAGACTCTGTTCTAGCATTGTTGGAGGTCCTGGGAAACAATAATCAATAAGACAGCCACTGACTGCATGACAGTAACAAATAAAAAGACACTGACACACATTTTTCCCTCTATGTCTCTCTCCACTTTCCCCCTTGTCTGAAATTTGGCTAATGGATGCAGGTAGCCACGAAAGAGTGCATTTTACCCTATTTGGTGGATATGGGACAGAACTCAACTTCAAACTAAATCAAAACCTTTGAGCTGTTTTCAAACAGATACCACATAGTTATTGCTGCAGCACAAAGGAAAATTATCACTGTGGTAGGCTGCCCTGGTTCTACTATTCTGAAGAAACTCGAAAATGAGAGAACAAGCTACACTGTAAAAAGTCAGTTGTCTGCTGATCCTTTTTTTAAGGAGTTGTTAATACTAAACCTTAGTCATATTTGAAGCTTACAACTAAGGAATAATATGACCTAATATTAGTACCTTACATGTATTAAGTGATTCAATCCTCACACAAAAACTCCATGAGATAGCTATTACTAATGTCCTCATTTTACAGATAAGAAAAACAAAAGCCCGGAGGGGTTGAGTAACTTGCTCAACCAACACAGTATTCAAGTGCACGAGGCTTGGATCATTAGTATATTCTCTTTGTTCTAAGTCACTGTCCTGGTGTCATTTGACTTCCTCCTGGCCTTCTCTTCCTTTGCCTCATTTCCTCATCTATTTAAAGTGTATTTCATAGGGTCCATTGTATGAATCAATAAGGATGGTCTAAAACTTCTTTAGAACTAAGCAGTGTGTAGAAAAGTTAAATAATCACTCAAGTTCTATACCTCTTTCTGTGATGTAAAGTTTTCTTTTCAATTTTTGGATGATGTTTAATTTATGTGTAATTTACATAATTATTTTATTTAAATGGTTTTAGTTACTATAAAAATATAGTAATAATTTTTAACTTGCTAGAAGACACTGACCAAGTCAAAACAGAAGTTCTCCCTTGTTAGTAATATATTTTATAACCCAATGTATGCAGATATCAACGAGCCACAAATGTTTTCTGTATGTTAAGAATGAGGCAAAATAGCATTTGTCATCATTTTAGGGTTTTGGGGGTACAATCCTGTAGCAGTCTGCAAACCACAAATGTAACTGTGTATAAAGTCACATATTTTATGCATCCCAAGAATCAGTCATAAAAACAAGAATCAACCAAGCTAAAAGAAAGATTGAATTTTCTTTCTTATATCTCTATAAAAATTATATTGAATTGTTGTCATATAAACAGGCAATCAAAGATTATACTGCCAGAAACATAGGGAAGATGTCCTACAGATATGTATCAGGTAGTTCATTAATAAAACTATAGTTAACTTCCTAGTTTTGGAGATGATTACAGTATTTATAATCTTTTTAAGTTTTTAATTTGTTGTGACTTCTTTCCTCATTCCAAATAAATGTTTTCTTACATAATTTGGTTCTTTTTCTTACTGAGTACCCCCCAAATTACATAAGCTTTGGTCTCCATCAGAAAAGCTAGATAGAGGTTTCCTCCTCTGCCTCTATACTTTTTGCTCATATTACATGATTGTCATGAGGATAAAATGAAATAATGCATTTTAAAGACCTTGGAAAAGCAAAAAGTACTATTTTACTGAAAAGTGTTAGTATTATATTGCTTTGGCTATGACTCATTTTCACCTAAATCTTTCACACATGGTAGAGAGACTTCCATAAATGGGTTTTCAGTTCCAGCTCAAAATAGAATGTGGTTTCCTATGTATAATATTCAGGTGTGAAGCACAACTGCTAAATTATGTGATATCTCAGAAATTTAAGATACATTCTCTGCACTGAAGAGGTTTAGAAATTCCTGAGCTACTTCTTCATTTGCTTGTTCAGCCATACCATAAGTCAGACAATATGTTATACAGTAAGATGAGTCAGAAACAGAGCCTGCTTTGAAGATAGTCTCAGTGATGGTGTTAACCCATTGAGAATGCGTGTGGTTTTTGAAAAATCCAAAGGTCATTTGGAGGTAATGGGATGGATGATTTGAACAAATTTGAATAATCATGTTTGAGGCTATAAATAAGAAATGAGTGAAATAATGAGGTTAATTATTCTTGTATGGCTCATAAGTGGATTTGAATACAACTTTTGAACTATTTGTTTATAGAGACACATAGGTGGTTCAATTGGTTGAGTGTTCAACTCTTGTTCAACTCAGGTCATGATCTCAGGGTCCTGAGATCAAGCCCTATGTCGGGCATCCACGCTGAGTGGGGAGTCTGCTTGAGGATTCTCTCTCGCTCTCCCTCTGCCCCTCCCCGCCCCCACTCGCATGCACTCGCGCTCTCTCTCTCAAATAAATAAATAAATCTTTAAAAAATAAAATGAAATATTTGTTTATAATAATCATTCATGACTTTATTGCCACATTTTGTACACACTGTGATTTGGAGGCCTGCTTGTACACATGCCTTCAGTAAAGAGAAAGCCAATGCAGCTATATGTTTACAAGGTAAACTTCTTCAAGAGTGATTTATTCACCAAAGCAGATTTTACTTAAAAAACAAACCATAAAATTAATCAATTTGTGAAATTACATATGCACAAACATAAGCCCGCAAGAGCACTACTTTCACTGAGGCAAAGCATCTGCTTGTATTGACATAATTATTAATCGCTATTAAATAATTAAAGCTTCATTCGTGTGTATGAAAAATGGCTGTTGGTTTGGAATTTCAGATCAACTGACAGGATTTCTTTTGCTTTTTGAAGAAAAAATTTAACTTATAAGAAGGTATATAGAAGAAACACATGTTAATCAAATATCAAATCAATGAATTTTTTTTATCTGCCTACTGGAGCCCAATAACATCACTAAATTTATATGCAAACTTGAACCTCCTTAAAGATCTATTCCTTTTGCATAGAATGAATTTAATTTTACTTATTATGGAAATCAGTCAAGCTTAATTCCTGCATTGCTCATCTGTAATGGATGTGTGAGTTTCCCACCCTCACAGCTGTAAGAAGAACGAGGCTCAGGGTGACATATTCAGAAATTTAGCCAGCATGAGTTTGGCTCATTCAGAAACTTGAAAGCAGAGTCCTACATGACGCTGCTAGCACAATCCTTACAGTTTACTGAACTTCATAACCCATACAGCAGGCCTCCCTTTCCTTCTGAAGACTTCTCAAGACACATTCTGAACACTAAGAGTCTATTCCTACAGTTTGGAGAATCTAGTACCAATCATTTTCCTTTATAATTGCCCCCTTTCACAGAGCTCCATATGTAATAGAGAAGTTGTGCATATTCATCATCTATTTTAAGAAACTACCTTTAAAAATGTATGCGTACCCTGCCTCATTCCACAAACGTTGAGAAAATTTACCAAAATCAATGTATTACAGCTGGACAAGATAAACATAAAACTAAAACATCAAGGCCACGAGGAAAAGGCAATCATGCAGGTACTAATAATGGACCTTGCAAAACATGCAGAATCATGTATTAGCAAAGACTCTGCGAAGCACACTGGGAAGGACCAGGACTTCGAGTCTGTTCACAAGTCCAATTTTTCAGCGGGGGATTTGGGTCACTTTCCAATTAAATAAATAAATCCTTCTTAAGCACTTTCTGGGTATGAGGGGCTGTGCTCAGCAATGGAAGATGCAAAACTTTATGATTCCTGCTTTCAATTTAGTGAAGACAGTCATGTTCACAGCTGGCTCCATATCGAGGAGGAAGAGTTAAGTAGTAAGATAGACATGCACACAATGAATTGAGGAGAGATACCAATTCCAACTTGGAATCAGGAAGTGCTTTCAGAGAAAGTAATAATTGAGGTGAGCTTTAAAAGATAGAATTTTGACAGGAAGGTAAGGAAGGCCAAGAGTACTACATGCTGAGGAGGTAACCTGACCCTCTTCTCGCCCACAGTGCTGTGTAATCCCATAATCCCTGCACCGCACACCTGATGACCCTTGCTTCTCCCCATGTTCATCCCCAACGCCAAGGCTGGAACCTTGTGCAGTACGCACCTCACCTTGCATCCTTCAACTCTTCCAGCTCCTCTTAATCTACACAACCTCCGGGTCATTATGCCTATTACCATTTTTGTTTTATTAGCTAAAAACAGAGGCCCAGGCTCAGCTTTAACAATGGTTTCACTGGGCCACAAAGCCTCCCTCACATGGAGGGCAGGGATCTTATCTGCTATTTTGACAAGCCTCATCCACAATGACTTAACACGGGCTTTCTAGTGAAAAGTTATTTAACTAATAAGTGTTAGCAAATTTTTTTATTTATAAAAATATAATTTATTATCTATGAAGCACCTACAGCATTGATATGTATTTATAATTTTAAATGTTTATTTACTTATATATTTGTTTACTTTAGCAACTATGAAGTAAATGTTAACTTAGGTAAGTTAATGTTAAATAAAATAATAAATAAAAGTTACCTAATAAAATCCTCCCTTTCCAATTATTCTCCAGACTATAGTGAGGAATAATTTGGTGAAAACAAACAAAGCCCTCTTTTGTGTCCCACCCACTTTGGGTGATACCCCAAACTTAGTCTGGTTTAGGAAGCCCTGCATCATCTACGTGTGTTAGCAATCATGCCCTGTGACTCATCATCCTACAGTCATACTCTACACTCCAGCTCTCAAGTGCCTCAAACTGTATTTTTTATCTCCAGGCCTCTTCTGTTTTTAGAGACTGTTCACATTGTCTGAAATCTCCTTCCAGCCTAAAGCCCTTTTCCATTCTCTTACTGAAAAAGTACAGAAATAGAGGTGATAAGAGGTTAATTTTTAAGATAATCATTAGAGGGTAACCCTCTATAGGAAGAGGAGGCAAGTGAACATAATTTGGATGACAATCTTTTGACGCTCAGGTCTGAATTCCTCCCAGGGCATCTGCATAGAGGGATCCACAGAGAAATTGACCTTAAAGAGACACCTGACAAGCAAGCCCAAAGCAGGTTTATATTGGCTTCTGCCACGTTGAAATAAAGCAAGGTTGAAATTCCCAGAGTTAGAAAACCCCTAGAAGTTTCAAGGCCCTGCCTTGGTGAGCAGGAGTTTGAGGAGCAGAGTCTCTGAGGGACACAGTGAGGTTTGTAATTATGGTTGAGCAGTGACCTCAATAGCAGTGAGGCCCAGCCCTGCAGCCCAGGAGAAACTTCCTAATACTGCCCTGTCCTTGATTCCACCCACCCCACAACTTCCCTTGCTTGACCACCTGCCACCCCTTCTTCACATTTCAGCTTAAGCACCATCATCCAGTATCTAGAGACCACCCTAGTAGCAAGTTCACAACATCTTCTGGGTTCCTCACCAAGGTGTTAAACCTTGTATCATCAAAGAATACCCACACACCAATATACTCTCCACTAATCAAGCACCTCAGAACCCAGTCTCATTCATACTCTCCCAACGCCTGCCAATGTGTGTTGTCACGGCCCATCTGAGGTACATTCTCTTTCCTCCTTTACCAGGCCCATCCTGCTGTGTGGTGTTGAGACTTAATTCTGGATGCAGGCCCTGTGCCCAGGAGGAGAGACAAGGGAAGAGCCCAAGGGGGTGCCTCTGCATCACCTTCAACAAAGGGAGAGTGCTAGCTATTAATAGGGGGAGAGGACGGTTCAGGCTCAGAGAGTTCAGGGGACTCTGGAAACTCAAGAGTTGGGGATCAGGCAAATGGGATTTATTCCCAGGATGCATGGGTGGCTCAATATTCACAAATCAATCAATGCAATACATCACACCAATAAGAGAAAAGATAAAAACCATAATTTCATTTCAACAGATGCAGAAAAAGCATTTGACACAGTACAACATCCATTCATGATAAAAACCCTCAACAAAGTAGGTTTGGAGAGAACATACCTCACCAAAACAAAGGCCATTTATGAAAAACCCACAGCTAACATCATACTCAATTGTGAAAAACTGAGAGCTTTTACCCTATGGTCAGGAATAACACATGGATGTTCACTCTTACCACTTTTATTCAAATAGTAGTAGAATTCCTAGCCACAGCACTCAGACAAGAAAAAGGAATAAAAAGCAGGCAAATTGGTAAGGAAGAAGTAAAACTTTCACTATTTGCAGATGACATGACAGTAGTATATATAGAAAACCCTGAGAACTCCACCATAAAACTACTAAAACTGATAAATTAATTCAGTAAAGTTGCAGGGTACAAAACCAATGTACAGAAATCCACCACATTTCTGTACACTAATAATGAAGCTGCAGAAAGAGAAAAGAAAATGATCTCATTTACAATTGCACCAATAATGATAAAATATCCAGGAACAAATTTAACCAAGGAGGTGAAAGACCTGTGCTCTGAAAACTATAAAACATTAATGAAAGAAATTGAAGATGACAAAAAAAAAAAAAAATGGAAAGATACTCCACCTCATGGATTGGAAGAAAAAATATTGTTAAAATATCTATAGTCCCCAAAGCAACATATAGATTTAATGCAATCCATATCAAAATACTAATAGCATTTTTCCAGGACTAGAACAAACAATCCTAAAATTTGTATGGACCCACAAAAGACCCCAAATAGCTAAAGCAATCTTGAAAAAGAAAAATAAGGCCAGAGGTATCACAATTCCAGATTTCAAATTATACTAAAAAGCTGCAGTAATCAAAATAGTATGGCACTGACATTAAAATAGACACATAGATAAGAGAACAAGATAGAAAGCCCAGAAACAAACCCATGATTATATGGTCACTTAATATTTGACAAAGGAGACAGGAATATGCAATGGGGAAAAGACAGTCTCTTCAACAAATGGTGTTAGGAAAACTGGACAGCTTCATGCAGAAGAATGAAACTGAGCCACTTTCTTACACCATACACATAAATAAATTCAAAATGGATTAAGGACCTAAACATGAGACCTGAAACCATAAAAAGCCTAGAAGAAAGCATAGGCAGTGATTTTTCTGACATTTCTAGATATGTCTCCTGAGGCAAAGGAAACAAAAGTAAAAATAAACTATTGAGACTACATCAAAATAAAAACCTTCTGCACAGCAAAGGAAACAACCAACAAAACTGAAAGGCAAACTATGGAATAGGAGAAGATATTTGCAAATAAGAAAACATGAAAAGATGCTCAACATCACTCATCATCAGGGAAATACCAATCAAAACCACAATGAGGTATCACCCTGTACCTGTCAGAATGGCTAAAATCAAAAACTCCAAAAAACAACAAGTGTTGGCAGTGAGTGATCTAGCTCCAAAACCCATCCTTTTTATAAAAAGAAACTTTTTCCAGAGGCGGAGCAAGATGGCGGAGGAGTAGGAGACCTAGATTTCGTCTGGTCTCAGGAATTCAGCTGGATAGGGATCAAACCATTCTGAACACCTACAAACTCAACAGAAGATGGAAGAAAAGAATAGCAACAACTCTCTGAACAGAAAAGCGGCCACTTTCTGGAAGGTAGGACGTGTGGAGAAGTGAATCCGAGGCGATATTTGGGAGGATAGATGGCAGGGGAGGGGGCCTCCATCGGCCGCTTCTGGCAAGTGATAGAGCCGCAGAGCACAAAATCGGAACTTTTAGAAGTCGGCTCTGCTGAGGGACGTCACTCCAGTGGCTAAGTGGGGGGTGGAACCCTCGCTGGGACAGTGTGGTCTCAGGAACCTCGGGGTCAAGAAAGTACGGGGGTGCCTGAGTGCAGCAGAGCTCCCAGGTATCAGAGCGGGGAAGCCGGCTGCAGAGACGGAGCCAAGGAGTGGGCTCTCAGCTCGGGGTTGCCATAAACTGTGATCCGCGGCACAGTCGGTCCACTGCTCCTCCAGCAGGGACCCAACAAGCGGCAGATCCAGGGACACTCCCCTTCCTCCCCCGTGAGGAGCAGCGCAGGAGCGCACCACAAGGATCTGCTGGGTTTGGAGACTCCACACGGGGTTGTGTGCCAGAGATAGAAATGCTCGGTCACAGGCTGGGTGACCATGGAGTGTGGCTGGAGACCGAGGAGACGGGAGTGATTGACTGCTTTTCTCTGGGGGCACACTGAGGAGCGGGGCCCCGAGTTCTCGGCTCCTCAGGGGCAGAGATTGGGAGGCCGCCATTTTCACTCTCGTCCTCCAAAGCTGTACGGAAAGCTTGCAGGGAACAAAAGCTCCCAAGAGCAAACCCCAGCAGGTTACTTAGCCCAGACTGGGCAAGGGTGGGGCAATTCCGCCTCCGGCAAAGACATTTGGGAACCACAGCAATGGACCCCTCCCCCAGAAGATCAGCAAGACCA
>NC_138370.1:61528609-61629804 GCF_054177405.1 Leptonychotes weddellii
GAGGACAATGATGTGCCCCACTGATCTCTCTGAAAAGCAAATATTTTTAAAATCAGATTGAAAGAAATCTTTAAAATGCTTTTTTGCCAAACATTAATTTCTTTCTCTTTAAACCCAAGGTCAGAAACGTTATTTTTCTCTTCTGTATCCCTAGCACATAGCACAATGCCTCACACATGAGAGGGAGTCAGTAAGTTTTGACTGACGAAATGCACGAGGAATGGTGATCCCCACTATACTCCTTCCCGAATATCTCATTCCTTCTGCCTTTTCCTCTGTCCTCTGTCTTGGTAGCTCTGGAACCAGCTCTTCAGACAAACAAATTATAGCAGGTGGTCAGTTATGCTTTTAGATTATGTGGGCCCTCCAAGCACTGTGTGTACGATAAATATTACACATATGGTCAACCGAGATTGACTTAAAAGAACACACATTCTTTTAAAGTCCTTTTTTATTAAAAAAAAATGAGGATGTAATTATCCTTCATCCAAGAACTATAGACTAAGAAGGAAGCAAATGCATTTGCAACTTTCTATTTTCAAAAAGCACTGGCAATCCCTAGCAAGCCAGAGGGCTGATACTGCACGGTTTCATTCTTCTGTCCTCATAAACTGGAGGATGTTGCCCCCTGCAGGAAACCTTAGGTAAGAAAACTGTTCTAGAAAGATAACCTCCTGAAAGGATCCTTACTTTCGCTGGGGAGAAATCACTGGCCTGGCAAGGGCTTCTGAGAAAAGGCAACTTGGAGACAGTGACCCCTGAAATGCAGTATTTTGCGTAAATTTCGACAAATCTAGGTTTAAAGGAAAAGCTCGTTGTTTTCTCCTTGCCCTAAGCCTCCAACCAAAAGCAGCGGGAAACAGGAAATGTCCTCTTTCTGCTTTGCCACGAGAATAGCCACGGGTTCTCTGACTGTTCCAGAGCAAGAATATGTAAGGAGATGGCTTCCATAGGAGAAGGTAAGGGAGCTTGGACCGTTTCCTATAATGCTCTGACATTCTGAGGCTCGCTTTATGCCTGGGACTATTCGCCCCTCTCGGGGTGTACATGTGCATGTGTTCAACTTTTAACATTCGTTCAACCGTCTGGGGTTTTCGTTTTGATAATTCATGCAAGGTAAGGATATAATGGTTATTTCTTTTCCAAATTTTTAAGCATTTCTCCTAGGTATAGTTGACATTTCATCTACATTGAACTACACAGCCTTCGCTCTTACAGCTCACTTTTGCACAAAGGTTTTCAAAATTTCAGACCACTCGGTGAGTGATGAAGGTTGCCCGCAGCTTGGTGGAGATGGCTGCCCGCACCGAAGACAGGAAGGGAGGTACTTACCCACACTTTCCGTGCAGGAAACAGAAGCCATTCTAGATACTTCCCGCAGAAAGGGAGTTAACATGGGAGACTGAGTGCTTACACGATTTGCTAGACTGAGCTCGAAGTCAGGAGCCACCACGGGACGGTTGAGATTTCCAAGTACCCGCCCCCACCCCCCCCCCACCCCCGCCGCCCCCCGGAGCCGCAGTTCAGCCACCGGGCAGGTGCGGGCGCAACTCGGAGCACTATACTATCTGCAAAGCGGACCGCGACGGGGGCATCTGCACTGGAAACACACACAGCTCCACCGTTCCTCCCCAGCACGCCGAACGGCAGGAGGACAGCCTCCACCTCACTTCCAAATCCCAATGCTCCTGCGCTGACAGCTCGGTAGCAGAATCTAAATCAAGTCCGGAACTAGGGCTGCAAAAGAGCCTGGAAAATGTAGTTTCGAGCCTCCGCCCCTTACAATCCAGGAGAGAATAAAGCAGCACCCAGATGAAGCGAATTGCCAGCACACCACCTCACCTCGCCAGGGAGAAGAGCTTCGCCGGGGTTCGTCCCTCTTCCCCAACTTGTACATCCGGTCGTTTCATACATAGCCCTGGCGGTTGTCATCTGTCGCCCGGATTACTGGAATGGCTTCCTAACCGGGCTCTCCTCCTCAAGGCCCAACCAGCGTCAACTTGTCTTCTAAACTGCCTTTCTGAAATGCGAATAAGCATTCCTTTCAACGTTCCAGGCTCTTTGGTAGCGGGTTTCCCCTGAGCCACAGAATAATGCACGAGGCCTTCAACACGGCTCACAAGGCCCTTCGTGCCCTGCCAGCCACCTTCCTCTACAGGCTTACGCCAGGCGCGCTCCTCATTCTCATCCCTCTGCCCATCCTGCGACGCATGCTCCAACCACTCCGAACTTCTCCTCCCCTGCACGTGCTATGGCGCCTCGCAGTGCCCTCTTTACATACACTGTTTTGCTGACTGGAATACCATGCTCCCCTTCTCTGCTTAGAGAACGATTCTTCCTAGTTCACACGCCGTATTTTCCAGATGTGATGCCTAAGATCATTACTCACTATGTACTATTTCAGTGCTTCTACTGGGGTATTTAAAAGGACAGGCAGGGCGCCTGGGTGGCTCAGTTGGTTAAGCGACTGCCTTCGGCTCAGGTCGTGATCCCGGGGTCCTGGGATAGAGTCCCGTATTGGGCTCCCGGCTCGGCGGGAAGGCTGCTTCTCCCTCTCCCACTCCCCCGGCTTGTGTTCCTGCTCTCGCTGTCTCTGTCTCTGTCAAATAAATAAATAAAATCTTTAAAAAAAAAAATTAAAAAAAAATAAAATAAAAGGCCAGGCAGTAGATACTCAAGTGGCCCTAGGCAGCCAGTTCAAGAGTCAAAGATCCTTCGGTGGATGACAGTTTGGTTCGCATTCCTCTCTCCAATGTTCTCTGAAGGTTGCCTTTTAAGAATTACCTATTGTTGCAGAACATCCTACAGAGCCCTTTTGTAATGAGTACCTAATTACCTAATCAGAGCTGTGTTTCACCTTAACATTTGTGCTGTATAGGATTTTGTGCAATCCTGATGTTCACCTTATTTATTGAGGACTGGATATTGGTGTGGACACTGATGGTTCTCAGCAATATCTCTGTTATCAAGCAATCCAGAAGCTTTGACCTAGAGGGAGCTTTTACATATTGGCCAGTCAGTCCTGCCTATTATATTAGCTCTAAGAGAACACCGACGATGCATGTTCATCCAACACTAATTACAGGAATAGGTAGGCATAAAATATGTATCTGCTGAATGAGGGAATATAAGGAGTCTACCTATTGAATACACGAGATCATCAAGGATGAACTCTTTTAAATTAGGGGTGAGAGATGACACCATTTCTACTTGATAGCAGTGCTACTGTTTCTATCTTTCTGCGAGTGGCTTCTATTGCTGATTTTGGAATGTCAGTATCATGGTATAAAAGGTCACCGTGTTTAAATGCGGAGAGACACTTAGTTTATATAAACACCTTTTAAAACTTTATGTTGGGGCGCCTGGGTGGCTCAGTCGTTAAGCGTCTGCCTTCAGCTCAGGTCATGGTCCCAGGGTCCTGGGATCGAGCCCCGCATCGGGCTCCCTCCTCGGCGGGAAGCCTGCTCTCCCTCTCCCACTCCCGGGGCTTGTGTTCCTGCTCTCGCTATTTCTGTC
The DNA here is from genome assembly GCF_054177405.1 of Leptonychotes weddellii. Taxonomy (NCBI): domain Eukaryota; kingdom Metazoa; phylum Chordata; class Mammalia; order Carnivora; family Phocidae; genus Leptonychotes; species Leptonychotes weddellii. The sequence continues at coordinate 61,532,126 of NC_138370.1, forward strand.
TCTGTCAAATAAATAAATAAAATCTTAAAAAAAAACCAAAAACTTTATGTTGGTCTGACTTACCTTATCACCTATACTTATGACATATCAAACAAAAGAAGAACCCACCTGTCCCCAGAAACATTGCCTTTCCAAGGCTGCTTGTACAAACCAGAATTTACTTATTTTTATTTATTTATTTTTAGTATTTTCACTGTTGGGGTGGACTTCCTTGTTGGCTCACCCTTCGGCCCTCTACTCGTTTTCTTTTCTCTGTAGTTTTCCAGACCCCCTCAGCACACCTCTTGCTCTCCACAAAGGGTTGCATCAAGAGCTCAAAAAATAACTCTCCTGGAATTCAATGCCCGTATTTATTTTTACTTACAGCTATTTTGCAAATTGTATTGTTCTCTCGTTATGCTGAAGGTGTGGATCATATGTGGTCTTACTTGCTTTTGTTATTGTTCTGGATAGTTTCTAGAGGATGTGTAAAGAGATTTGGATTTGGGTGACTTCCATTATCCTTAGAATACTAGGTTCCCATTTTTTTTTTCCTCTTGGCCAACCGATTTTAGAAACATTCCATGGCACAAGAGATTGAGTAAGGGACGGCACCATAGCAAGAAGAATACTTTAGACTGCCATACACCATTTCTGCTTGACAGCAGTGCTACTGGACAAGTTCAGCTTTATGAATTTGGTGATCAAGTAATAACCCAGTTCATAATAGTCTCTAACAGCTAAGAGCTGTTTCTCAGAAAGGCAAATTGTTTCAGAGAACCTGGCTTTGTTCCAAATCTTAGGGTCTTCTTCAGTATGTTTTTCCTATTAGAGATTATAAATGCTTCATAGTGACATATTTCAAGTACACTGGACCCATTGAGTCAAAAGCAGTGACGTGCACAGCTGCTTGTATTGTTGCATTGTATTTACCACCTGGGCGTATTTTACCCTGGATCCCTACTCAAAACCTAACTTCTGGTCAGTCAGTGATCAGTGATCAGTGTAGATTTTCTTAATGTACTTGTGTTCAGACTATGGTTCACTAGAGATCTTCATTTTGTTTCTGAAAAGTTACATGTCTTTTTACTTAAAAAAAATATAGTTGATAGATTAGACACACATAGATGATAGATAGATAGATAGATAGATAGATAGATAGATAGATAGATAGATAATCACACTGTGTCTGGAGTAAAGGGAAATTTTAAAGTGTGATCTTATCTGCTTTCTCATAATCACTTAATTTTTTGTATAGTCTTGCACTGGTTGGTGTGCAAATATAAGCACAAGTCTTCTTCCTCTTATTCCGAAATACAGCATATTACACACATACTTCTGAACCTTGCTCTTTTCCACTTAAAATTATCTCTTTCTATATAGGAATAAAGAGTGTCTCTTTTTGTACTTCTTAATATGCACCAATAAATGTATTATTTTAATCAGTCCCCTAATGATGGGCATTTGGGCTATAAAAAATGTTTCAATGAATCACCAAAATATATCATTTTGCACACACATGCAAGTATATTCCAGAATTAGGATTGCAGGGTCAAAAGATTGAAGTATTTGTAATTTTTGACAATAGCTGCCAAATTGCTCTTTGTGTGAATTATACCAATTTATAATCCCAGCGGTAATATATGAGAATGCTTGTTTCTTTAAAATCTTACCAAAACTTTATCAAACCTTTGAATTTCTTCAAATCTGAACTTTTAGTTTGCACTTCTGAGATAAGGCATCTTTTTACACATTTAAGGGCCATCTGTTATCTGCCTATTTTATCCATTTTTCTCTTGAGTGGATGGTATTTCTTTTAAAGATTTTTATTTAAGAGAGAGAGTGAGCATAAGTGGAGGGAGAGGGACAAGCAGACTCTGAGCACACAGCCTAACATGGGGCTAGACCCCACAACCTTGAGCTCATGACCTGAGCAGAAATCGAGAGTCAGATGCTTAACTGACTAAGCCACCTAGATGCCCCCCGAGTGGATGGTCTTTTACTGATATTTTAAAATATTAGAGATTAGCCCTTTGTAAAAATAACTTGCAATTCTTGTTCAAGTTTATCATTTGTCTTTTGACATATGGTATTTTCTTGCCATGCACACTTTTCTTTTCAAATTGGACTTAACAACCCATAATGGCTAACAATAATGGCTAACAATCTATAATGGCTACAAGATTTTAAGTCATACTTAGAGAACTCTTTCCCACTGTAACACTATAAAAGAACTAAACTAGAGAAATGAGGGTAAGCTTTCTGCATAGCCTTCTGATCTGTTTACAAGGGGTTTTATGCAAAATAGATCATCACGGGGACGCCTAGGTGGCTCAGTCGGTTAAGCATCTGCCTTCGGCTCAGGTCATGATCCCAGGGTCCTGGGATCGAGTCCCACATCGGGCCCCATGCTCCGCAGGGAGCCTCCTTCTCCCTCTGCCTCTCTCTGTCTCTCATGAATAAATAAAATCTTTTAAAAAAATAGATCATCACTACATAATAGGACCTACTCCACATCTCAGCCATGGTCTCTTGCACAAAGCTGCAGAGAGAATTTGATAAAGGACTGTCTTAAGAATTGTTTCCTTGACCAATGAGCTATATCAAATAGCTAAGAGGCTTATCCATAATAGTTTTGTGATGAACTAACTAGGGAAGCCCGTATTTGAATCAAAGGCCTTATACAGCCTGTAAGGACTAAAGCATCAAGTAATTACCAGCTATGTTCACAAGCCAAATGAAATTTCATGTGCAGTATGAACAAAATTAATTGCTCATTTATAATATATAAAGGGACAGTGTTTGACATGAATGTACTGATTTCTAGATTTCTGCTTGAAGGGAGAAGAGATGAAACACTGGTACAAATAAATGAATAGTGTATGATTTATATAGTTATATCCAAATAACATCAGCTACCATTTGAGTGCCTTCTACTTGCCAGGTATTTTTAACATCACCATTTTACAGATGGAAAAGTATGGCCCCGACAGATCAAAAACTGTCTTTAAGTTCAAAGAACTGTTTCTTGGCAGAAGTGGTAATCCAATATGATAGCCAAAGCTTACATATTTTCCATATTACTATGGATCTCCAAATACACTGTGTGGCTGGTAAGCGCTCTCAATTGTTTGTGGCTTTGTTTTTTAATGAAAAATGCTATGTGGGAACTTGTAATTATGATTATTTGGGCCATTACAAACATTCCTATGAAAAACTATATTAATGTGTTTTCTTTTGGTTTGGAATCTGAGTCACCTCCATATCCGAAGGGTATTAGCACAGTAGTGACTACTAAACACTCTGTGTGTTTGCCAAAGGAGTGACATGAACCTGTAAATCATGGTAATTAAACTGCAAGATCTACACAATCTATGTCAGGAAAAAAAATTAATTTTGGTTAAGTATAGTATCTATGCTCATTTAAATTAGAAAATCTAAGGCAGTAACCTGGAAAGTTAAGTACTGCATATGGTTATATGGAATGATCATTCTAGAGGGTGAAAAAAAATGAGACTACAGTTGACCCGTGAACAACAAACACAGAGGCTGGGGGCACCAACTCCCCCCCCCTGCACCAATCCCCACATAGTCAAAAATCCACATATAACCTTAGACTCCCCCAAAACTTAACTACTAAGAGTCTGTTGATCTGAAGCCTTACCAGTGACATAAACAGTCTATTAACACATATTTTGTATGCTATATGTATTATATACTGTATTCTTACAATAAAGCTAGAGAAAAGAATATGTTTATTAAGAAAATCATAAGGAAAATAGATTTACACTACTGAGCAGTATAAAAAAATCCTTGTATAAATGAATCCGCCCAGTTCAAACCTGTGTTGTTCAAGGGTCAACTGTAATTTATTCTCCATACAACTTCTGCTAGAAACTTAAGCTAGAAGAAATATTTGCAACCATTTCATATTCTACGTATGCAAATCCCATGTCCTATTATGCTGCTACATAATGAGTTAATCAACAAAGTTAACATCTGGTATCTAAGAGTGGAAAAATTTTTGTCCCTGATTATCAATTATGTAAACCATCATTAGAAATTCATCATAAATGTACATTACCAAACCATTAAACAGTCAAAATGGCTGGATTCACTAAGTATTCATAAATAAAAGAAGGAAACTTCACTGGCTTCATCAACAAAGTATTTCTATTGGCTCCTGAAAAGGATTTTGGTTACTATGTTTCACAAAACTAACAATTTTTTGTCTGCAGTATGCTTTGCTTTGGTCCCATGGACCATGACCAGAGGACCATGGCCTCTGAAGAGGTCAAGGTGACTGTGAGAGCTAACATTTTTGTGCATACTAATAAACAAAAATAAAACACATGCATATTAGAAGCATCACATATTTAATGTCAAAGAATTTGAATTCAAGTACAAAAATTAAACAACACATGATTTCAACATTAAAAAACCAGAACACTTATTATTCAAACAACTATACAGTGAATATCAAAAACACAAAAGAAGCATAACTATAAAAACCTGAAATACATTAACAGCAAAATTAAAATTTATTTCTATAACAAATAATTAACTAAAATATTTATAGTTATTTTCAAGGACCACAATGGTAGACTGCTTTTCCTTTAGTACTGCATAAAATTTGTATCTTAATCTTTTTGCCCTTCATTTCTTTATACATAATAGTTAGATGCTTCTGGTTATGTAACTGTTATAATCTCTAATACAGTTAAGTGATCCTTGGTAATCAAATCTAGTATAACGATCGTCTGCAAGTGCTTAAATATTTGTGAAATGCTATTTGGCAAAGTTATTATGCAAAAATTTAACATAAACTATTGGGTTCTACTGCCCTCTCAGGAATTAGAAGTATTTAAAATCCCAAAAGTTTAAAAAGAGTAGTTTGCTATACCTTTATCAAGAGAAACCACTGAATAACTTTTTAAACTTAGCATTTTTACAAGTTCTACAACTGTAGGTTCTTCTGAATTATGGTTGATGTTTACTACGTTGAAATAAATATATATTTATCATTTTAAAACTAAATGTGCAAACCGATTCTAAAATAAAACAGTATTTTAATTTGCATGCTTTACAAAGAAACTTGCATACTCATGTTTACAATATCTTCTTCAGAAGAATGAGGCCTGATTGGAGATATATAGTCGCTGTCCAACATGGCTGCCATTAGCAAGTGATATTGTTGGTGACAAGGGATAGCTTGGATAAGAATAAGGCCTTGAAGTATAAGGAAGCACGCTGGGAGTCCCAGAAGAGAGAGTAGTACTAACAGGGGAAAGACTATTTATTGAGCTGCGACGGAAATTGTAGTCTGTAAATAAATACATGAACAATTATGCTGCACATCTTTATGGATACAAATTTAATTCAAAGAGACAAAGCATTAAAACTATAATCACAGTTTAACATAATGTTCTAACATTCAAAATCCTGCTAATATTATCTCGCTGGTAAAGACTATTTCAACATTCACAGCATTGCAAATCCTGATAATTTTATCAGTCAGTCCTGTTCCTTTCACTGATACAACACTTCAGAGATCTTACTAGAATGCATTCTTGGATATCTTTTACTTGCATATCTATTAATTGTTTTGTGTGTTTTTGATCACAGAAAAAAGAGAACCTCTGATTTCTCTTGTTCCACAATGCAGCTCCTTTTAAATTTGGTTCTGATGCTAAGGCGTAGTCCATGAAGAAAAGATAAAAAACAGCGAATTCATATTTGCTTATTTTTTTTAACTGTATTAGGCATTAAACCAGCAGAAACATCCTCCCCTGGACTGCAAAAACATTTGGTGTAAACTAACTGTCCAATATTTCATTATTTAATTTATTTAATTTAACATCTGTATACTCAATACACCAATTTAACATTAGTGTTCCTATTTGTACCATAAAACAGTAAAATGAATCATGTTTATAAAATAAACTTCAAGAAACCATTATCAACTTACAGTATAGAAAAATCCAAAAATTAAAACCAAATTATTTTTTTAAAAACCAGTTATATTCGAAATATTACTATTTCACAATAAACATTCATCTTATGCACCAATAATTTCCTGCTTCATTAATTGTAATGTTTATATGTGTGTATGAATATTAAAGACCAAATTTGTAAATCCTGTACTTTCCAAAAACTCAACTATGTTCTTTAGGGTAGAATAAGCCAAGGGTCTAACAATGACTATAAAATGACTATTTATAAAAGTTATGGTGTTTTTAGGAATGGAAGAAAAGGAATTAGGTAATCTAATGTACAAGTTTTTTCTATATTTTCCTGGTTTTATAGATGAGGCCTAAAACATATGAGCATTAACTTAATGTTGTCATGGGACTTAATATTTAGCCAACAGGAATGAGATCAACTGCAGGAGAATAAGTTCAAGCAACATCAGTAAGGACCTAGTTAAGAAAAAAAATGGAAAAAATAAAAATCAGTTAAATATAGGTTTAATTTCTAGCACTGCAAAACTCTAACTTGATTAATTCTATAATCTTTTTATTTTTATTAATGGTACCATAAAATCAATAAAAGCAGTCTGTTCCAAGAAGACAAATACATTTAAGATATCCAGTTCAAAATATTTTCAGTATTTTGAAATTGGATAAGGAATTACTTTGATACCATTTGCTTTTCTAATATCCAAAGTAGGATAAATAGATTATCACAGAATTGTTTTTCTTTTTTTTTTTTTTTAAAGATTTTATTTATTTATTTGAGAGAGAGAGAACGAGAGAGAGCACATGAGAGGGGGGAAGGGTCAGAGGGAGAAGCAGACTCCCCGCCGAGCAGGGAGCCCGACGCGGGACTCGATCCAGGGACTCCAGGATCATGACCTGAGCTGAAGGCAGTTGCTTAACCAACTGAGCCACCCAGGTGCCTGAATTGTTTTTCTTCTCTTAAAGGATCCACTATGCCTAAAGGGTATGGTATTTAGTATTAACAGAAACCTTAGTGCTCCTATAATTCAAATTAATTGCTTAAAAAAAAAGTTCTGATTCTCTCCTCTTAAAGAATATTACACAAATACAGTCAATTCCTTATTAGACATGTATCTATGATACAACTAGCTCTTTCAATTTTTAACAATGTGGTCATAGACTATATGATTCAGAGGAGCAGATCTTTAGTTACACTTCTGTAGGTGGGGAAAATGTAGTTTTCAGAGAAATCACTTTCATTTTGGGTTTATATCCATGTGACAGTTAATGCAGCCTGTTCACTGAAATGTAGATAAAAGAGATATATATCTTCAGGGAATGATTTCACAAAGAAGATAGCCAGACAATTGGCTACTGGCATAGTACTTAGGTCTGAAAATGGGCATTTTAAATAGTCTCCTACTGTAAACCTTTAATTTAAAAATACACTAATCAATTGTCGTCTTCTCACATTTCTAAGGAAACTAAATTAAAATACAAAATTAAAAGTTGACTTTGATGACCTCATTCACACAGGATAAATCAAGAGAAAACAATTTCCCCCTAGTACTACAAAGGTTAGGAAATGAAAAGCTTCAATGTTCATAAGATTTTACAAGCATTTCAAAAATAAATTTTATTATAAGAATCTAAATATGTTCAGAAAAAATCTGGGTAATTAGATTTCTGTTGACAGATAAATGTGTTAGTTGTTTCTAACTTTTGACTATTATGAATAAAGCTGTTACAAACATTCTTATACAAGTCTTTTTTTGTTTTGATATGTTTTCATTTCTTTTGGGTAAATAACTAGGAGTGAAACTGCTGGGTCATAGGGCAGACAGATACTGCTCAACAGTTCCCCAGTGTGACCATCCTACATCCACACCAGTAAACTATCAGAGTTCTGGCTGTTGCACATCCTCACCAACATTCAGTATTGCCAGTGTTTTGAATCATACCTATTCCAGTGATGTGAAATGGTATCTCATCTTGGTTTTAATTTGGATTTCTCTCATGACTAATAATGTGTTTAGTCGCCCATTTGAACATGTTCTTTAGTAAAGTATGTATTCAAGCCTTTTGCTCATTTTTATTGGTTTTACTTTTTATTGTTGATATTAATAAAATTTTTAACTAATCAAATTCTCTAATTCAAAATCATAAACCAGGGATAGGTTGGTCCTCATAAGTCTCTAATTCCAACCACCTCTTTCACTAAAGAATGACACAGACAAAAGATGGTTGATTAAGTGACTGCTGGATACTCTCACAGTTAAATGAAGAAAAATGAATTAAAAATTAGGTCTCCTAATTCCTAGGAAAGTATTATTTCTACTTGACCAAGCTTTTGCACTCTGGCAATCTTCTCAAAACTGGGTTGAGGAAAGTGTCTCAAGATGTTGCTACAGACAGAGAGTAGAAATACAATAGATGGTGCTCTAAGCTATCTGGCTGCTGCTTGCACCTACCCACCCCCACATTTTCCATTTCGACCCACACAGCTCTGCATTCCCGTTTTATACGCTCAATATTATCTAAGAATGCCACTTGAAGAAAAGCCCTTTTGCAAAAAAAAAAAAAAATACTACTAATAATAAAACGACTTGCTCTAATGTAATGATTAGAGATAGCATTTTGATCAAATCGTATAGAATTTCATATTTATAACATGAATGAAAACATACAAACATTTTCAGAGAATAACTTTGGTCTATACAGCAAATAGGCTTAACCTTAAGTGCCAATTCTCATCAAGCAGTAATGGCTCAAAGGACCCCAGATTCCCAAGGATTCAGAAGCTGTGGCTAGGACGAGCAGAGTAACTGTTGGGCCACTGACCTGGGAGTGAGGGCAGAGACTGGCAGCACATTCACCACCTGTTTGTCAGTCCCACTTTTGTAAGTGATAATTCGGTCTACCACCTTTCTCTGTCTGACACAAGAGATAAACACCACCAGGATGCTCCTCGGTGAACATCTAAGCAATGGATATACACTGCTTTACTCCATTTGTGTCTCATTTGTTTGTTTCTAATTCTCCTACACATCTTGGTCAAAAACCATGGATTCTCAAACTGCTTTTCTGCTTCATGTGAAGAGGGAGGAAACCCTTAATGGAGACTTTAAATTGAATTCAAAGTGTCTTCTTATGCTTATTTTGGTATCTTTTTCTTCTGGTTTGTTTCTGACCGTACTTATTAATTTTCCATTAATAAGTACATTCCTCATAATTCTTGTTAACTATTTTTTTTCTTCTCCTTAACTATTTCAGCTCTACCTTCACGTCCTCTCCCTCTTTTTGATGTACGCTTAAGTGTACAATTCAGTGGTTTTTAATAGATGCACAAAGTTGTGCAAACAGTACCACTATCCAGAACATTTTCATCACCCTAAACAGAAACTCTGTACCTATTAGCAGTCACTCCCCTCCCTCTCCCCCAGGTCCAGCAACCACTAATTTTTCTGTTTCTATTGATTTGCCTGTTCTGGATTTTTGATATAAATGGAATCATACAATTTATGTTGTCTTTTTTAACTAGTTCCTTAGCATTTGTTTTCAAGGTTTACCCATGTTGTAGTATATATCAGAACTTCATTCCTCTTTAGATCCCTTGCATGAAAACACCACATTTTGTTTATACACTCATCAGTCAATGGACATTTAGGTTGTTTCTACCTGTTGGCTGTTAGGAATAATGCTGCTAAGGAGTACTGTGTACAAAATTTCATGTGGACATATGCTTCCAATTCTCTGGAGTAAATACCTAGAAATTGACATGCTGGGTCATAAGGTAGTTTTATGTTTAACTTTTTGAGGCGACTATAAGACAGCTATACTGTTTTCCCCTCCCAAAAGCAGTGTATAAGAATGAAGCCCCTGATATTCTCATCTATGAAATACATTTCCCTTACCTGTAATACATATTCTATACCTTTAATACATATGTTAAGTACTTCTTTAGATTTCTATAGGATCTTTATTAAAATTTTTGAAAAAATATCATTTCGCCATTTTATTATTTCAATTTCTAACATTCAAACAGGCCACAACTGAAATAACTCAGTAACTTTCTTTCACTGAACTCCATCTGCCAAAGTGTTAACACTTGTTAACACAGCATTGTATACACACAGAACATAAAACATGGCTGGGTTCAAAGAGAGATTTAAAAAATCTATATTATAAATGACATTTATCATTTATTTTATACTTTCCATACTAGTAAAGAATTGTCAAGAACTAACGGTAAAGCAGAGGAAGGAATTTTCAAAATTGCTAATTATTAAACAACTCATAACCTATGACATATTTAAAAATCATTAATTAGAAATTTTTAAGTGATATTTTTGGCTACAACAAATTAGTTACTATCAAATTTACTGGCATTTTTATCTCCTTTACTTTCCCTATTACAAAATTAAATTAAATTTTGACCAAAACAAGGTATTTTTACCCTCTACTTAATTTTTGCTATAGGCAACTGATAGCAAAGAGCAAGAAGCAGACATGAAATGACCAATGTTTTCTTCTTAAGACTAGGCTCACAGAATAGCTTAGGTCAGTTTTTCTGTTTTAAGATGATTTTTAGGAGGTATGTTAATCTAAGTAATGGTGGCTTGGATAAGAATGAAAGTTATTATCTCTAACTCCTTTTTTATAAAGTTCTAGTTGGTTAGTTCTCTGTTTTTACTAGAGTAATTATATTTTTCAGATTCAGTTTTGGGGAAAAAATCATCTGCTTTTGTTTTTAATTAAAGTATTTTCTAAATTTACAATATATTTTCTATATAACTTTGAAAGAGTGATTTGAGTTTCAAATTCTTACTGTGAAACTTTGACAGTATATAACAATTTTCATAAATGTAATTGTCAGATACCTGTACTTTTATTTTTAAGAATTTACTACTGTTTCATTCTAAGTTATCTAAAGATTGTAATTTAAGCTTTCAAAAACAAAGGTTTGAAAGTCTAGGAAAAGCAAACTAATCTATAGTAATAGCAATCAGATCGGTGGTTGCCTGGAAAAGAAGAGAGGAGGAGGAACAGGTTACTGCAGAGGTGACAGAAATATTTGTTTTCTTGATTGTGGTATCATTTCACAGATGTATATATAAACCCAACTGACCAAAGTGTACACTTTGTGTGTACTTTATTGTATTTCAATTATACTTCAATAAGGTTATAAACAAAACCCAAGTGTTTGAGGGGCGCCTGGGTGGCTCAGTCTGTTAAGCGTCTGCCTTCAGCTCAGGTCATGATCCCAGAGTCCTGGGATCGAGCCCTGCATTGGGCTCCCTGCTCGGCGGGAAGCCTGCTTCTCCCTCCAACCCTCCCCTGCTTGTGTTCCCTCTCTTGCTATCTCTCTCTGTCAAATAAATAAATAAACAAACAAACAAACAAACCAACCCAAGTGTTTGAGTTAGTTTCAGTGTTTCCGAACCTATATCCCCGTACGATTCAAGTACCTCAAAACAAGAATTCCTTAGTCAAATAAAATCTTGAAAAAAATCTAGTAAAACCGGATTTAACACTTACACAGGTTGCTACTACAATGATTTTCAATATGCTAATAAGCATTATGATTTTTCCTAGGGCAGTATATAGTACACAACTTTTCCCAAACTCGTTTGACCTAAGGAACAGTTATTTCACTGACAAACTTTGCAAATCACTTTGGGAAGAATTTTAATGGGGCTAATACGTAATAGGGAAACATTAAAAACAAAACAGAAATATTCTTGAACTATGTTAAACACAGTGATTACAAATTCAAGTGCCCTCAAAGGCTAAGATGTAACAAACAAATGAAAAAAGAACTCAAAGAGGACCAAATGTAAAACAGGTGTCTAGCTATTTGTACTGAAATTAAATCTAGTTGCTTTCCTTTCAAAAAAACAAAAAGACCAAACAGACCATATCTAGAGCTTCCAGTTTGCTACCGTTGTTTAATAGATTATGTCAAATTCCTTTTAAAGATAGTTTCTAAACCATTTGGAAGAGATTAATAGAAAGGCAACCTATAAGAGAGGAAAATTACGATCTGAGTGCTACAGTTTATCTAAGCTTCAGTATGACTCAAAAATTGCAGCTCATTAGAAAAATTATCTGGGCAAAAGTGAAGAGAAGATAAAGGTCTTAGGAAAGATAGCAACTCTTTCAAGTTTCATTTCTATTAGTAAAATTAGTCCTCATAATTCAAAATTTGAACTATAGAATCTTATAAGAAAAGGTATTTCTGAGAATAGCATCATATATTCGAATTTTTATGTTAAGATTAAGATCTACAAAATAAAGTTATAAGCCTCAAGCATAATAAATACATTTCCTTGTATCTGAAGTATGAGCTCTATTAATGAGTTAATATTTACTGAGTACTTATTAAGTGCCAAAAATAACTATACAACATCAGCACTACTTAATCCTTTATAAAAGCCTTACAAAACAAATAGTATTATTTTCCTCTTTAACAACAAGGAAATTGAGGCACAGAAAGATGAAGTTTTAGCTTCCTTAAGAATACAGAACTAAAACATGGATTCTACCCAGGGAACCACAACATTTCTTTTTGCCTCAACACGTGAAAAGGAATTTGAATGAAAGTAATCTTTATTCAAACTATAAACTACCTTTAACATTCTACTAAAACTTATCCTCTCAGTACCATGTTGGAAAAACTAGAGTGAATCCTGGTAAATAACTTTTATTCTAAATTGTATCAACAATAACTGTGGTTTTATTTGTTCAAAAAAACAGATAAGAAATTTTCAGATAAGCTTGAGAAATGCTGAATAATCTACATATAACACACTCACTCCAACATCTACATTAAAATACTGTTTGCCATCTGCGGTGGTTCACAACATACACTAGTATGTTATAAGCTTTGAGAAGAACCTGAAATATGGAAACCAGTTTAATTTTTTAGAACTTTGCTTAATGAATCTATGATTAACAAAGCTATTATAATCAAATATTTCACAAGCTTCTTTAGACAATTTTAAATATTTCTTCTTATAACCATAAGAAGAATAATTTATAACTGGCTTTCTGAAAACTAAATATATCACTTAATATTCCTAAAAGACTTTTTCTTACCTGTTTATTTTCTCCAAATTCTTCTACATAGGTCCAGGCTGAAGAGATTGTGTTCCCTGTCTGTAAGCAGTGAAGACAGAAAAGAATTGAGTCTTTAGATTGATGTTATCCCTAATCTTGGAAGTGCATGGAATCCTTGATAACTTTAAAAACCTTCTGATCAGTAAATAGGAAAATAAACTTAAAGAACAAAAGAAACAAGTGACAAATAATTATCATTTCTGAATCTCGGCAAAGATGAACAAAGAGAACAGTACTTTGATATATGAATGAAAAGTATGAGTTAATACATAATCAAAAAAAAATCTTTCTATACCAATTAAGTCCTTATTAGTTGGTTTTTCCAAGAAGTACTAATAAAATAAAGGACTTTAAAAACAAATAAGATTGCCCAATTTCTGATAAGCAGACAGCCCAAAGAATCTAAACAAATTTGAAAAATATCAAATATCCTTTCCTTCTGTCATAAAAAGAGATAGATGGCCAAAATAATACTAAGCTTAAAAAAACATGTTGCTTATTAACAGCTAAACTTTATCTACTTGAAGCCTAATATAACCATATATAGTACAACTTTGGACATCCATACATTTTAGTGGTTATCTTTATATCCCTTAAAGCTTTCTGGTAGGGATGTACATCCAACCCTATGCTAAGATATTGTGCAAAAAAGTATGAACAAATGAAAATGTTTGATGATCCACATAGAACTACAGATTTTTAAATAGCCATCTTAAAGATTTTAACTCAGTAGAAAAAACAGTCACAATATTTTCTTGATATGTACATAATGAAATTAGGTAACCTCAATCAACCCTCCTGGTGAGAATTAGAAAATGCAGGTAATTATTAAAAAGCAAAAGTACTTATCAAAAAGCACTGAGAAGGACCAAGGAAGACAGTGAAGAATTACGGCACCATGATCTCAGATAAGAAGGAAACCCAAAATAGTTTTCACATCTTTTGGAGGTGTGTTTCCCCTAGAAGGACTGACCAATTCTGAACAGGGATCTGACAGTCAACGGAAGATAACAAGAGACAAATTTCTGAGGATAAAAGGACAAAATCAGAACTGAGGAGCTAGTGATAAGGCATGCCTGGAACCTGAATAAAACTGAACTAGAAATAGACCAACTTTAAAAGAGACTAAATTCAACTTTAACTCTTACCAATCCCTGCCTGGATTAATAAGGCAATCTGTGATTGCCAGTCCCTTGGCCATCTTTCTGAAGCAAAATAAATCTTCCCTGAAATAAACATAACAGCATACTAGCTTTCAAACTGTCCATATATTTTTCATAGACAATATCTGACATTCAATAAAAAATAACCAGTCATACAAAGATAAAACAGTGTGACCTAAAACCAAGAGAAACAACAGTCAACAGTAACTGATCTACAGGGAACTTAGATAAAGTTTTCAGAACTGGATATTAAAATAACTATGCCTAATGTGCTCAAAGAAATAAAAGACTAAAATTTTTTAAGGAAAAATGTAAATCATAAAAGAGTCAAATGAAATTCTAGAACTAAGAAATAAATCCAAATAAATGGTTTTATCAGCATGTTAGACACAGATTTAAAAAAAAAAAAAAATGAACCAGACAAAAGGCCTGAAGAAAATACACAGACTAAACATATAAAAAAGTGGAAAATGCTGGGGCGCCTGGGTGGCTCAGATGGTTAAGCGTCTGCCTTCAGCTCAGGTCATGGTCCCAGGGTCCTGGGATCGAGCCCCGCATCCAGCTCCCTGCTTAGCGGGAAGCCTGCTTCTCCCTCTCCCACTCCCCCTACTTGTGTTCCCTCTCTCACTGTGTATCTCTCTGTCAAATAAATAAATAAGATCTTAAAAAAAAAAGTGGAAAATGCAGAAAGAACATAATAGATACATGGAATATAGTAAAGAGGTCTAACATAGGTGTAACTGGAGTACCATATAAAAAGGAAGAAAAAAATGAGACAAAAGCAGTATTTGAAAACAGAATAACTTAGAACTTTCTACAACAAGTGAATAACATTGATCCACAGATTTTAGAAGTGGTGAAAAGTCTCAATTAACATAAAAAAACAAGAAAATAGTATGTAAGCCCATCATAGTGACACTCCCAACAATCACAATCACAGATAATGAGAAAACATTAAAACTCCCTACAGGGGTGATGAGAATTTATGTTCAAAGGAACAATAAGTAAATTACAGCTGACTTCTTGGCAGAAACAATGGAAACCAGAAGACAGTGAGTGGAATTATAACTTCAAAGGACTGAAGGAAAATAACTGCTGATCTAAATATATATATATATATATATATATATCCTTTCAAAAGGCGGGTGAATCAAAGACATATTCAGGTAAACAAAACTGAAGTAATCTGTCATAAGCATATCCACACCAAAGGAAATACAAATGAATGTTCTTTGGGCAGAATATAATCATAGTGGAAACTTGGAGATGTAACAGGAAATGAAGAGCAAAGGAAATGGTAAATATGTAAATGGTAAATGAATACAAATGTATATGAACAAAAAACTATTATAATTAGGTATGTGGGGGTTAAAATATACAAGTTTAAAACTTTGGAAATACCAGGGTGTAACTGGGTGGCTCAGCCAGTTAAGTGTCCGACTCTTGATCTCAGCTCAGGTCTCGATCTCAGAGTCATGAGTTCGAGCCTCGCATTGGGCTCCATGCTGGGTGTGGAGCCTACTTATAAAAAAAAAAGATAAAACATATGGTAATACCAAGACACTATGGAAATTGGAAGAAATAAAGTGTACAAAGGTTCTTACACTGTTTAGAAATGCATTAATATTAGACTTCAATAAGTTAAGAATGAAAGTTGGAGTCTACAAGGTAATCACTAAAAGAATAGTAAAGACTCTACAGCTAACACAGCTAAAAGAAGAGAAAGGGGCCAAGTAATCATCTCTCTAAAGGTCAGAAAAGAGAACAGGGCAAAAGAACAAGGAATGGAAAGCAAATGGCAAGATGAGAGATTCTAAGCAAATCAAGAAGTACATTAAATGCAAGCTGACCAAACACTCAAAGAACAGACTTTCAACAAAAACAACAGCAACAAGAACAACAACAACAGAACCTAACCATATATTGGTCTCATCTTACGGCTAAGATATAGGAAAAGTAAAAGTTACAAAGTGGAAAAATATATAATATGCAAACTAACCAAAAGACAGTTTATAAGCTTATGTTAACATCAGAGGAAGTACAGTACACTTTAAGGCAAGAATGCATGATAGAGCTAGAATGACAGTATAATGATAAAAGGTATACTTCACCAGAAAAATATAACAATTCTAGATTTCTATGCACCTAATATATAACCTCAAAATATAAAAAGCAAAAACTGACAGAACCAAAGGAGAAATAAAAATAGACCCATAATCACAGTGGGTGGTTTTTATAACCCTCTCTCAATTACAGAATGAGCAGACAAAAAAATCATGAAACAAAAACAAATTTAAATATGACTAACAAACTTGACCTAACTGAATTGTGTGCCCCAAAAAGATATGCTGAAGTCCCAAATGCTCACACCTCTGAATGTGACCTTATTCGGAAATAGAGCCATTGCAAATGTAATTAGTTAAGATGAGGTCATAGTGGAGTATGATAGAGCCTTAATCTAATATGATTGGTATCCCTACAGGAGTAGAGAAAACAGAAAGGAAACTGCCTTGTGAAGACAAAGACACACAGAGAAGACAATATTACAACAGAGGAAGTGACTAGAGTTATGTATCTGTAAGCCAACAACTCGAGGACTGCTGACAACAGAAGCTAAAATAGGCAAGGAAATTCTCTCCTACTGGCTTGAACGGGAACATGGCCCTGCCAACACCTCGATTTTTGACTTAATTTAGCCTTCAGAATTGTGGGCGAATAAATTTCTGTTGCTTAAGTCACCCAGATTGTGGTACTTTGCCACAGCGACCCTCGTAAATACACCGCCATTAACAACTGCAAACCCATTCTTTTTAAGCAGGCATGGAATATGTACATTAATTGGTTGATAAAAATCAAAAGGACTGAAATCATACTTTCTGATCATAGTAAAAAATATATATAAGTAACTACAAAAATTCCCATGTTTAGAATTTAGAATTTCTCGTGTTCAAGAGGAAATTAAAACAAAATATTTTGAAATAAATTATAAAAATAAAATAGAGCAAAACGTAAGTGTTGCAGCTATAACCATACTTTAGGAGGGAAATTTGTAGCCTGAATATGCATTATTATAGTAAAAGAAAGGCTGAAAACTCTAAACTAAGGATGGTTTCCTAGATGATATTTCACATATTCAAAAAATATATCACACCAACTGTATAAAAACTCTTCCACAGAACAAAGAGAAAAAACTTCCTGTTTTTAGGAGGAAAGGTAGGGGCCAATCTCACTAATGAACACAAGTGTAAAATCCTAAAGAAAATATCAAAAACCAAATTTAGCAACACATAAAAAGGATAATGCATGATGACCAAATTGTATCTGTTACAGAAATACAAGGTTGATGTCACATTGAAACACCAATGCAATTCACCACATTAAAAGAATAAAAGATGAAAATTATATAATTATCTAAGTATATACAAAAAAAGCATTTGATAAAATTCATCACCCAACTCATTCCTGATAAAAACTCTTAGCAAACTAGGAATAGAAGAATATGTCCTTAATGTGACAAAGGGCTTCTATAATAAAAGCTACAACAAGCATCACACCTTAATGGAGAAATAGTGAAAGTTTAAAAGGATGCCTTTTATCATCATTTGTATTCAATGCTGGATTATAGGGCAGTAAGGCCTATAATATATCCAGCAGTATAGCCAGTGCAGTAAGGCAAGAGAAAAAAGAAAAGTATAAGGATAGAAAGGAAGGAAAAGGCTCCTTATTTGCAGTTGACATGACTGTGTAGGTAGAAAATTTAAAATAATGTAGGATCAAACCATTAGAATCAAATAAATAGTTTTATTCAATACATAAAAAATAAATTGTATTTATATAAACAGGAACAATCAGAAATCAAAATTAAAAGGCACTTTTACAATGGCACTGAACAACATTAAATACCTACAAATCAATCTAATAAAAGATGTAGGAGAAATTTACACAGTAGACTACTGAGTATTTGGAAAAATTAAAGAAAGCCTAAATAAATGGAGATCTATAACGTTCATGGATCAGAAGTTCCAATATTATAAAATGTCATTTCTTTGCAAATTGATCTGCAGATACAATTCAATTTTAATCAAAGTTCCAGTAGGACTTCTTTTTGGTATAAATTTGGTATAAATTTATAATCTAATTGTAAAATTCATATGGAAATGTAAGGGCTGAGAAGAGCCAAGATAATTAAGAAAAAACATGTAAAGATGTTCTCTACTAAATATTAAGACTTTTCAAAGTTATGTAATTAAGACAATGTAGTGAATTAAATTAGATCAATGGAATAAAGAATCCAGAATAAGCATGTATGTGCATATAGGTGTGCATGTGTGTACATATACATCCATACTCGATTTACATTAAAGGTGGCACTTCAGAATCATGGGAAAAGGGTAGTCTTTTCAATAAATAGTACTATGTAAATGATTATACGTACTGAAGGTAAAATAAAACTTGAACATGTACTTCACACCCTCACTAAATTTAAAAGATAAAAAAATTTCTAAAATATAATATAGGAGAATATTTCATGACTTTGAGGTAAGCAATGATTTCTTAAGCAGGACACAAACAAGACTAACTTTAAAAGATTGATAAATTGAATCATACTAAAATTAAGAACTTCTCTATTTTTCAAAGTGTACCATGAACAGAGTAGAAATAAAGTAGAGTAGTAAGCCACACAGTAGAAGAAGGTATTTGTAGAAAATATACCCAACAAGGGGCTTGTATCTTAATAAAGGCAAAAACAAGCAACGCACAACAATAAAGAGACAAGAAACTTAAAACAAGAAAGACATTTCATCAAGAGTGAATGAATAAAATCTTTAAAAAAAGAAAGAGGTATCTTAATGCCCTATAATCCTATTAAAAGATGTTTGATATCATTAGTAAACAATGATATAAAAGTTATAATCTCGGGGCACCTGGGTGGCTCAGTTGGTTAAGTGACTGCCTTCGGCTCAGGTCATGATCCTGGAGTCCCGGGATCGAGTCCCGCATCGGGCTCCCTGCTCAGCAGGGAGTCTGCTTCTCCCTCTGACCTTCCCCCCTCTCATGCACTCTCTATCTCATTCTCTCTCTCAAATAAATAAATAAATAGAATCTTTAAAAAAAAGTTATAATCTCAATGAGATAGCAATATATACTAACCAGAATGTTCAAAATTTTCAAAGGTTAATAATACCCAAGTGTTGGCAGGAATTTGGAACAACCAAAACCCATATGCTGCTCATGAAGTGTAAATTTATATAATCACTTTGAAAAACTGGCATTATTTACTAAAGTTTTAAAAATATGACCCACTTTTATTCCCATGTATTCAACAGGAATGCATGCAAGAATATTCACAGCATCATTATTTGAACAACACAAACTGAAAGCACCTCAAATTTCTATCAACAATAGAAAACAGCAAATAAATCCTAACATCCTGTTGGAATATTACTATCAGAGAGAGTGAATGAACCGTACTGCCACATGCAACAACATGGACCAATCTTTATTCATAAGCATAATGTTAAAAGAAGCCAGACAAAAGTATATAAAATGCTGTATAAATTTCAAAAACACAGAAGTCAGAAGGATGGTTTGGGAAGAAAGAAGGTAATATGTGCATCAGGGTACAAACGAAGAAGCTTTTTGGAGTGTTGATATTTTATGTCTTCACCTGGTAGTTAAACAGATGCGGTCCCTCTGTAGTAATTCACAAAGCTTACAGTCATGATTTCTGTATGTAATGTAATAACTTACTAAGTTAAAAAAAAAAAAAGTGGGGAATTACAATAGCTACCATAGTGATATACATAAATAAGAAACTGATCATTTATAATTATGATTAAAAAATAAAACTATTCATAACACAGTTATCAAAATAAAATAAAAATGATTCAGAGTAATTTAAAAACTATAATGGTGATTTTCAGTAAAGATGCTAACTGAAATTACTGTTAAATATGGAACCAGTCGTCCTTCCATAAGGCCTTCACATACTATGACCTGGAGTTTTACAATTAATTTTTTGTTAATCTTTAGTTAAGTTTAACAGGAAAAAATGCTGGCATTTAAATTATCAGTCTAGAACAATTACATTTCTGTTAATGTACAGAAGAGATGATGATAATCCTCAAAGGAAAAGTAAAAACCATCAGCAGAATCTCAAGTAAATGTCAAACACAAGGTTACTACTGGTGCTTTGTCATTTGTTAGCGTCATTCCTTTTAAAAAGTATAGACTGTTCTTTATCTAGAACTAATGATGTAATGTATGGGAATTAACATAAGAATAAAAAAAAATTAAAAAAAAAAGTATAGACTGTTAATAAATTTAGTCTAAGAAATTATTTCAAAAGAATTTTTTTTTTTAGTTTCAGGTATACAACATAATGATTATTCAGTAAGGGATTATTCAGTAATCCAGACACAAGGGAAAAGCTAGAGAAAAGAAAAGGCATGTCAAAAAGTCAAGAATAAGAATAGGATACATTAAACTTCAAAGATCAGAAACAGGATCTTGTTTTCTATAAAACTACAATCATTAGATACAGTATTTTTAGTCTTCTGTTATGTAGGAATAAAAGCCAAAAAAAAAAAAGGTAAACTAGATAAAATTCTTACTAATTAGGGTATTTATTTTCATTATATCCACTAAGACCTAACATTGTAGATATGAATTGTTCTATAAACAACACTACATCAAAAACTAATGATGTAATGTATGGTGACTAACATAATAAAATAAAATTTAAAAAAAATTTTTAAAAGTCACTTAAAAATAATTGTATAAGCATACTGTGTATCTTTGAAGATTTCACTGGTTTTCAGTTTGAAGAAGAATTCCATATAAATTTTTAAGTAACTGGTACAAAAAATGAAGAACTGTGTTTCAGACTTTCAGGTATGGCATACTGCTCTTTCTTCTTTTCAAAACAGAAAATACCTGAATGCACAGGATTCCAGTATATTCCAACTTCTATATTAGCAACCTGAATTTTCAGGGTTTTTCCTGCCTTTAGAAAACTAAACTGAAAGAACTCCATCTTCTTAGTCTATACCTGTTTAGAAGAATGAAGAAGAAATGCAAGCTAATATAATAAGTTTAGAAATAACATACAATAAATAAGCTATTGCCAATTATTTTCCATTTGTGAAGTCTTAACAAATGTTATAGATGGCACTAAATGTAACTATGGCTTATGTAATAAACTTAAGAAGTTATCATAATGGTTAATAAAATTATAAAACTGTATGTAATATGATCTGTTATATTCCATACTACTATAATCAAAATCTCCTATTCTTCCACTATCCAAATTTCATTTATAAATACATATATATAACATATACATCTTTAATATAAAATAATCCATGACTCAAGTCTATATTTCAAGGATTTCACTATTTTGAAATACTCACTTCATCAGCATTTTAATAACTATATACTTGTAATTTCTACTTAATTGAACTATAAGTATATATCATCCTGTTAACCACCATTCATAATATAATTGTTCTGTGTTTATACCTACCAACTCCATATCTCAGATATTTCTTTTCCAATATCACTTTTTTTCACTTCCTGCTCAAAGCATAGTCTTTATCTTTCCTAAGAATCTTTATCTTTTAATCTTAGAGCATGTTGATAATTTTCAATTATTTGAAAAGCACTATATGCTAAATATTAAAGGAGACAGTACTAAACTATATAAACGCAGTAAATAATAATTAAAAAAAAAAACACGTACAAAGTCCCTTGGCTTTACAATCCTGAGGGATCAAAAATTTTATAATAGTAAATAAACAGTAATCTAAAAATTACTATATTGTTGAGTAATATTATAAAGAACAAGTCATCCTCAGCAGTTACTATGTCTAAGAAAAGCTTAATATAAGAGGTTAAGTAAATGAAAGTAAGTAGAAGAATATTCCAAGCAGAGTGACCAACACTAAGAAAAGCCTGGAAGTGCCAATGAGCATGATAAATTCAGATGATCAAAACAAGAGGTATTTGTCTATGGTTAGGTAAGATGGGGAAAACCAGGAGAACATTCTGAACAAGAGAATGTGGATTTCAGAGGACCTGATCATACCACAATAGCAAGCCACTGCTGGTTCCTGAACAAGGAAATAACAATGAAAAAACATAGATACAACTGGAGTGAAAATTTATATGGTTGAATTATGTGTTTGAGATGTTTTGAGTATAATCAGAGAGCAAATGAGAGTACCAAACAAGAGACCATGAAATAGATATAAACAAACTCTGCCTATTTGAAATTCTGTCTAGCATCTGACAGAGGTTAAAACATCATCTGCCCCCTTGACACACATGCTACTGGTTGTCAGTGTTCATCCTAAACTTAAAAATCCCAAAGTTACCTTGTAAACAAAATATGTTCACAAGATCTCTGTAATTTAGAATGATTCATTTAGGTTTGAGACAGATGTCCTAGGTCCACACTACACTGAAGTGGTCTGATATATGGGCTTGTAGGACTGGTAAAGATAAACTGTCTCTGAAAAGGATGTAAAGCATGGAACAAAGACCCATCTCCTTCTATTTTAATTTTTAGAAGAATAACTGGCCAATAATATCCTACAAGTTCACAGTTTGTTATCAAATGTTTAACATTAGACTCAGGTCAGTTTTTCACTTGAATCGCGTGATATTACAAAGACCAGCAGCTAAGAGCATACGGCCTCTTAGCTAACTGGGGGATCCTGGACAAACTATTTAATTTCCTAAAGGCTCAGTTTCTTCATTTGTTACCAAAAAAACGTGTAGACATTAAAGTAATATTTACCTCAAGGAAGTGTCAGAATAATGTATTATATAAAGGCATTTAGCATAGTACCTATATAAGTGTTCAAAGAATCTTAACTATTATTATTACTAATAATATTCATTATTATAAATGATTAGAAACTGTTTTCTTAGATTTGTTTTCTGAGTAAATGTTATTTTTCAGTACTTATATGGCACATTTTTATATACAAAAGGCACTATTGTGGGCCTTTTAACATTTTAACTCATTTAATATATACCATTACCCTACGAGATAAATACTGTTAACATTCCCATTTTACAGATGAGGAAACTAAAGAACAAAGAGGTTAAAATAACTTTTCCAAATAAGTAATGAAGCTGGGATATGAACTCAGGAAATCTGGCTCTAAATGCCATGCCCTTTTAGTCTAGGAAGTCTATATGCTATACTAAATTTAAAGTACTGAATTTCATTTTGCTGAAATTCTTTCTAAATGTAATGTACTATTTCCTCACCCTGACCCTCTCATCTCAGATTAGGTCAGGTCATCCAGTTACATATTCTCAGACACCCTGTACCTCTTCAGAGTGTTTATCAGAACTGTAACTGAGTATCTTCCTCATAGAAGGTAAACCCTATGAAGGCAGCAACTGAATCTGATTCACTAGAGATCCTCAGGACTTTATAGACAAAGTACAGTGTTCAGTAAGTATTTATTGAATGAACACACATATTAACAAGGATTAACAATCAATCAGCTGCCAGTTAATAAACCAAAAAGGAGAACAGAAAGCCTAAAGGAGTGAATAATAAACAAAAGGGTTATTCATATGAGAATAAAAATGCCAAAACCAAACTTTCTTATGTTAAAGTTTCGAAAAGCACATTTTTCAGAGGGCTTCAAAACTGCAAGGCTAATCTACTCTAAGTGATGTTATGGAAGATAATTCGGAGTTATAATAGTATAGTAAATAAAGGAAATAGTCTTTCCTTTCCCCATACATTTCTTTAACAGTATAAACAGATTTAAAACAAAGGTTATTTTTTTTTTTTCTTTTTTAACTGAGTGCAACAGAGCTTTTAGTACCTTAAACACTTACATGGTTCTGGGTTGTATTAAATCATAATATGTCCCCCCCCTGAAATTTTCCTCTATTAGACCTAATTCTAACCCCTGGACTTCATATTAAAGTCTTTTCCCTATGTGCCAGCTCTTCAAACACTTGAAGGCAGCAATCATATTTCCCCTGTAAATATTAGTATTTATGGACTAAAAAGCCCCAAATTCTTCAGTTGTTCACTGTCCTACTTCGCATTAGAGTTTCCAAGTCCTCCCTAGTTGTCAAGAATTAAACAAACCCTAGTGCCCAAAAGAAAACAAAACATTTCACATAGAGTCTGAGCAGGATAAAAATATTTGGTCTGGAAACAACACAACTTTCCTATATTACTCTTAATTATATGAATTTGAGAATCTCTAGAGTACAACTCACTCTAATTTTGATAAAATAATTCAAGTTCTTAACTCTTGGCTGGTTGGCTTTCATTTTTTGCCAGCTTATTTACTTAATTGTAAAAGTATGTTATACAAAGTGAAAAATATATAAAATATAAATGTACAGTTACATTATTTACAAAATAAAAATATGTACTCACCCCCCAGGCTTAGAAACAGAAAATTATCAATAACTTGGAAGTCTCTCTTGCATCCTTTCCAATTTCTCCTTCTAACCCTTAAAGTAATCATGATCCTAATTTTTTTTTTAAAGATTTTATTTATTTATTTGAGAGAGAGAATGAGAGACACAGAGCACGAGAGGGAAGAGGGCAGAGGGAGAAGCAGACCCCCTGCTGAGCAGGGAGCCCGATGTGGGACTCGATCCCGGGACTCCAGGATCACGACCTGAGCCAAAGGCAGTAGCTTAACCAACTGAGCCACCCAGGCGCCCATTATGATCCTAATTTTTAAGTGTTAATCATTCCCTTGCTTTTCTCTATGGTTTTGCCACATATTCATATACCCCTAAACAATAAATTGTTTAGTTTTGCTTGGCTTTATTTTCCTACTCATAATTTCCCATTGCTTCAATTCTTTCAATTTAAAATTTGAATCTTGGGGTGTTCTGGATGGCTCAGTCGGTTTAGCATCTGACTCGGCTCAGGTCAGGATCTCAAGATCTCAGGATCTCAGGATCTCAGGGTCATGGGATCAAGCCCCAAATCAGGCTCCCTGCTCACCGGGGAGTCTGCTTGAGATTCTCTCTTCTCCAACTCTGCCCCTCCCTAGCTCGTGTGTGCTCTCTCTCCAAAATAAATAAATAAATCTTTAAAATTTGAATCCTTTCGTATTTTATACATTTTTAATAATCCACTTCACATCTTTCATAAAATGAAGTAAGGATTAAAGTGAATAACCTGTCCATTACCAGCAAAAAAAAAAGAGGTAAGACAGAGGGACGATGAATATTCTACTTAAGTCTGTGCACTCCACCAGCATGAGAAAATGCCATCCTCCCCAACAGGAAACTGAGCTGAGGAGAAGTTTCCAACTTTTCCTAAGTTGGGTTTTATAACAGGGCTTTAGAATGTATGTAAAGTCCCTGAATTGATGAACCATACATGTAAACAGCATCCTGGGATAAATAAATATAATTAAATAAATAAGCCAATTATACTTGGATTATTAAGTTTTGGTTTATTCATACCTCATATCTAAACATAAATATTTGGGAGTTGACTATAGAATTTTTGTCATAGAAACGAAAATGAAATTTTTCTTGTCATTGAAGGAAATGAAAATAAAAATTACCTGAAAATTCATTTAAAATCTTAAGGCAATGGAATCATGCCCTTAGTTACCAATTCAAATGAAAGAGTGCCTGACATCACCAACCTACTTTCTGAAGCCTTAGAGAACTGATGAAAAAGCTTGTCCATCTCCCTCCCCAAGTCATGTTCACTAATGTAGCAACTCCTTCTTGTTTGCACATGAACTACAATAAATACAAATAAATAAATAAGTAAAAATAAAATACAAAGATTTTTAAAAGCCAACAGAAGTGAAGTTTTTTAAAAAACACTGGTACATAAATAAAAGTAGATGATTGCAAAAAGAACAGAAAAAGCACAGATATCCTAGCTGCACTGCAATACAAGAAGCTAAAATATCTTGTCTACTACTAAGTAAATCATAGGATAAAAATTTAAGAAATGAAAAAGGAAAAACAATTATGACTATTTCATATTTGTAAATCCCCCTCAGAAGCTAGGAGAGTGCTTTCATGGGGCAAGTAATCCTATTTTTGCTTAGTATCTCCTTTTTCCCTCTAGTTCTTAAGAGAAAAGGAATAAGCTTTCCAATGCTCTAGTACCATCACTATTTCTGTACTTGATAAAGCTAAGTTTCATACCAAGGAATCCCTAAGGGATTCTTAATCACTCAAGGAAACTTGATTTGTGAGAGCTCAAGGAAACATGGAGACATAATACACACAGGTAAGAATCATTTAAATTAATAAACATGTCCCTGCTTGAATTAGTTTTTTAATTTTGGTAAAAATTATTAACTTTAGTTAGTGCAGAATATAACTTTAAACCTTTTTTTCCAAAGATTCATAATGGCTCACTTGGAGTCTTATAAATTCTGTGCCCAAAATAATCTGTAATTTTCATAAATTCGTAACTACTGATTTGGTCATTCTTGAACCAAAAATTAACACAGCAGTGGAAGAAAAAAAAAAAAAAAGCCATACACATATATGGCACAAAAGCTGCAAACTGATTTGTTTATCCCATAACCTAGCCAGTGACTGAAAAAAGTATTATGAAAACAAAGGTAACAAAAAAAAAATACTAAGTTAATGGGCTTGCACTGCAGTCTTACAAAAATCTACATACAAAACAGGATTACAAGGGTGCCTGGGTGGCTCAGTCATTAAGCATCTGCCCCTGGCTCAGGTCATGATCCCAGGGTCTTGCAATGGAGCTGCACATTGGGCTCCTGGCTCAGCGGGGAGCCTGCTTTTCCCTCTCCCACTCCCCCTGCTTGTGTTCCCTCTCATGCTGTGTCTCCCTCTGTCAAATAAATAACTAAAATCTTAAAAAAAAAAACTGGATTACAAAAAAAAAGTTAAAAAAGTAAAGTATTTCTAGTAATATCCTTTCTAGGAAACATAATGAAAGAAAATCAAAATGTGCAAGAGAAAAAGTGACAGTCAACATAGATATCTACTGTATAAGGAAGCTGGAGTTGTACATCCTAGTTTACACTTTTTTTATTTATTCAAGTTTATTCAAATGCAAATCCCTTGAGTTAATCTGCATATAAAAATCAAGCTCTGCTGTTTAAACACAAAACAAAAGAGACATTTCAGAGTACACTCACCAAATTATCAGGCAATACAACAGACTGTTTTCTTTTTTTTTTTTTTTTTTTTTTTTTTTAAAGATTTTATTTATTTATTTGAGACAGAGAGCATGAGAGGGAGGAGGGTCAGAGGGAGAAGCAGACTCCCTGCCGAGCAGGGAGCCCGATGCGGGACTCGATCCAGGGACTCCAGGATCATGACCCGAGCTGAAGGCAGTCGCTTAACCAACTGAGCCACTCAGGTGCCCCACAACAGACTGTTTTCTAATGATTGCATTCCTACTTACTTTTTAACCTAAAGTTATAGATACAATTATAGTAGAATTCATTATCAGTGTGGTATAGATGATATTTACCGAATCAAAACAATGCAGGAAGGTATATAAACAAATCACTTTCTTAAAATTTGAACTATATTATATATATAAAAACCTACATACAGGTTATTTTTATAGTTCAAATGTCACTTACTATGAGATAATAATGGCTCACATGTAACTAGCATATCTTTAGGCAAATACTACAAATTTAGGGAGCAAGGAAATCAGAGTACTTATTAATATTCTGGTGATTTAAAACTTCTAATTAGATGGGGGGACTAAAGTTTTTTATCTTGTTTTCTTTTGTTTTGAATCCCCGTAAGTAAGAGCACCATTCTTGGAGGTAGTACACTACCATGTCTTACATAGAGGATGTATTACTCTAGAACAGAGGAAATTGCTCTACAGATGATATATCTGAAATTAACTAATAAAAGTAGATACTATATGTAATCTATCCAAATGGCCTGGAAGCAACTGACACTGAATAATTTTAAAGTAGTTAAAAGCACAGATAATTACTTGAATAAAATCATCACAGTAAAACCATCTTTCCAAAACCTTTTGTCTCCATTCACTAGTCCACTCACTAAATTATATTGCTATAGCATAAGTAATTATTGTCTACTAAATTTTAAATAGGAAACAGAAATAGGGGCATGACAGGCAGAAGACTAATGCAGCTTTTCACACAGATTTTGCTAATTCTAACCACCCCTCCCAAAAAAATAAGCCATAAAGGAGAGAAATATCAATATAACATTGAAATTCCTTTCAAAGCCACACTAAAAAAATATATTTAGAAGACATGATGTGGCAAAATTATAAACTGCTGCTGACATCCAAGAATGGAGTATACATGCAAAATTTATTGTGGCATTTGATACAAGAGGGGAAAATTTACAAACCATTATTTTTTAAATATTAAATGACAAGATCAGATATTAAATTTAAAAATAAAGCAGTAGCTACTGTTAAAATGTGTATTAGAACAAGTATTTTAGGAATGTATTAACCAAAGATACAAAAGAAAAAAGGATCAAACATGATTAAATATATAAAGCAAATGAAATCACAGATCACATTAGCCAGTTAATAACATAACTATGGAATAAATACTGGTCACATGATATGTTTTAATACATATCATTATTTTCCTAGATTCTCTGTTATAAAAGAAAACAAATTTCCAAACTTTTAAGTAGTTAAGCTGTTTTATAAAATCTTAGTTTTGATTATATTTAACTGAAAAAATTCAGGGAAGGAAATAACCAAAAAGCAATTACTTGTCTTCATGCAAATAAAATAGGTGACTCTCCTTTTTTTTACCAACTGCTCTGCCGTGAAGTAGACAGATAAAAGCTTTCAATTATATAAAGAAAGGGATATTAAACTGATAATTAATTCTTACAAAAGCAGCTCTTGGTTTTAAACTATTTGAATTCAAATATATGTTTTGGTATATATAAGAAATTCAAATATTATTTCTGGTCCTACATAAGATTTTTTACTGTATTTTAAACAAAACCATAAGTTGGGGGGATAGAGGAATCCTTAAAGCTCACCAAGTAAAAACCCTGATATTTTAGAGGTGAAGGCATGGAGGTGCACAAAGAGTGAATGATTCATTTGCCATCCAAGGTCACGGTTTGTTGGTGGTTGAGGCTACAGGTCCTTATATTTTCACTCAATACTCTGTTAATCAGCTGCTTCTCTCACATTCTAACTCCATGATAATTATGGTTCATTAATACAAAAGTATTAATAAGAATTATGAGTAATACCAGATGATGATATTGCAGGAAAAAATAGTATGTTTCAAGAGGAACAAAAATACATTTTCATTAGCACTGGGCCCTCTGGAGGGTCAAAGACACATAGTTGAGTTAATGGAATTTTCATTTCATTATTTGGTCATATGAAAACAAATTAATGTACACATGTTGATGCTATTCCTACTTCTTATTTAACTAGGCGAATTTTAAAGCAAATTCAGCAAATTATTTTTCTTTAAAACATCAATTTGAAATAGTATCATCGAAGTTAGGTCTGTAATTAAAACTGGAAAAAATAACTTTCTAAAAGCATTATTTTTCTTTTAATTATTTATAATAAATTTCATTATGATACAACCATTATATATATTTAGCTTGTCTCCCAAAATTATTTCCTAAATTAAAAAAAAAAAGTTTCTCTGCTTCAAAGCAATTTGTTAGCAAATTTTTTAAATCAAAATTTTATTTTTGCATTTCTGCCCATCAATCTGGAAATAATGATAGCTCGTAAGAAAAAAAAGCACCAATTATTTTTCAGATTAAAACTTCTCAGAAGTTTTACTTTCATCCTATTGTGTCTTCTATTTTATAACTTTCAACCAAATTACAAGTGGTAGCAAAAATCAAAACCTAATTTTAATGATATTAAAGGGATAGCAAAGATAATGGCTATCATGCTTAGAATATATATCTAAATATTTTACCACTCTATGACCAGAAAATATTAAAAATTCTAATGAGTATGTCATTACAAAGTCAAATATGAGAAGCAATATGCAAGTCAGCCACAAAATGAATACTTTTCAAGTACAAGAGATAGTAGAAAGATGACACATAAAATAGTCCACACAAGTTAGGATGGATTCATCCAGAAAAAATCACTTGCTCAGAAGAAAAGCAACTAAAGCCAACACAGTTGTACTAAAAAAACTTGCAAAGTTTTAAAAAGCAAAACTGATGAAATTTCAATTAACTAATGTCCACATCTTTTCAATTTCTAATCCTTAAAATCCAACTGAAATCACCAAAGCAAACACTATACACAACTGTTTGCCATTAACCCCCCAACATGCTATTTTTCTAGCAGGTATTTGCTCATATTGTGCCCCTCTGCCCATAAACTCTCCTCAAGATTTACAACTCAAATCAGGTGGGAGGTGTGCCCTTTCTTTGTACCCTCAAAACTTCTGCAGAGTTTGTCTCTGCCTTCTTCAATAGATGATGACTCCTTAAGACCAAAAACAAAGTTTCATTTATATTTAACCCCTGAAGGCTACAAAAATATACTCAGCACATGAGAGGCATTCAAGAAAATTTGTTCTTTAACAAACTTCATCAATCATAGCCAAAACAATAGTATACAAGTCAGATGAAATTAAATCAATGGCACAAGCTGGTCTGTGACAGAGGTTCTTTACTCCTGTTGGAAAGCTTTGTGTGGTTCATACAAGTAACAAACTGCCACTTGTGTCAGTATTACACAAACACAGAAGTAAGAAGAGAAATGCCTGCCTTCAATTAGTTACTAATAAATTATATAACAAGGTGAACTGTCAATACACACTTGAGGCTACCTCCCTCCTTCCAGTAAGTATTCTCCAGGACTTTCTTTCTTCAAAACTGTAATTCTCCAGGACCTCCCTTTATCTCCTTGATTTTGCTTATCCCACTCCTACGTGGTGAAGAATTCTCCAGGGGAAAGCAGTGGCAAAATTGGAAGGCCCATACTCAAAACAGAGGCAAATTTTAGGAAAAGCAAGATTATTCACACTGATAGTCTGATCCATTATTAAACAAATACAAAATTATGAAACAGAAAATACTTAAAGAGATATGATACTGAATTACCCACGATATCTCCATACATCAACTACTTAGCATAGAACCTATCTATCTCTTAGCCCACAAGTATGTATTCTACGTATTAAGCCCACTATGTATCCCACATATTATAGGTGCCTAAATATAAACAGGTGACATTTCTTATCCCGTTGGTTGGGTGATCAGTTTCCAGTGAGGTTAGGGAGATCATTCTCAGACATTATGAAGATGAAGACAGTCTCCAACTTTGAAGTTAAAAAAAAAAAAAAAGAGGGTTCAATTTTGGCATTAATCCCAGCTTTTAGCTTCTTCTATTAGGGATATTTTGCTTAAAACAGAGTTCACTTTAAATAGGACCAAAAAACCCAAATTTTTTAAAAATTGATTTTAAAGTACTACCTACCAAGAACTTTTGGGGTTCTGCTAAGAGCATTAAATGGTCACTAGAAGTAAACTCACTGATCTCTAGTACTCGTTTAGGTACCTATTATAATCCCTTTATAAGAAAACTATTTTCCTCATAACACCAATGATAATCCTTTAACTGAAGTCTAACTTTTTCTCTTTTATTTTACAAACTCAAAAAAGGGGCATGGTAACACCAAAACAACGTGGATATTAAAAGTACATTCTTAAAGGACTCTGAAATAAAAAGGTAAATGACTATATTACATGTAATAGTCAAAGATCATCAAGGTAAGACTGGATAATAATGCTCAAAATAGCATCAAACTGAAAGGGTTAACAGAAGAGTATCAAAACAAACTTAAAAAAGAAAAAAATTACTACACCCAAAGAAAACATCTTAAAACCATAGTTAAATTCACTATCTACAGAGGTACATTCAAATCTTTAGAAAACAGAGACAAAAGATGATTTAATATTTAATGAACTCTATTTGAGAGACTCCAGGAACCAATAACAACCTCTCAAGATCTCAGAAAAATCCAATGCTTGCAACATGTAAATATTTAGCAGGATAAGAAGAACACACCACTAAGAATACACCACTACCACCAACTGATCTCAACCCTTAAACCAACGAATAAAACCTTGCAACCTTTAGATCTGCACCTAAAAAGGCATCAACTCTTTAAAGCCCAGAGACTCCAATATTAACAGAAGTAAAAAGCAAACCAGAATACTGCCACAACAATATTCAATCTATATATACCTTAATCTCCCATATAGCAACATGTAACCTCCTGGCTATCTATAGTTCCTGCCCTACTTTAATAACCTCCAAAGGTCAGGCATTTGTTTTCTGATCAAAGATTTCTAGACCCCTGATTTCTGATTCTTCTACTTCCTTAAAATCTATCCCTCCTTCTCCTCAGCTGCCTCTACTCAACCTTCACTCACATTTCTAGTCAACTGCAGTAAGGATTTTTATGTTACTTCCTGTAGACAAGGCCTCAAGCCTCGTGTAGTGCATCCAAGCCCTAGTGTTTAATTAAAATTTTTGGCTTATATTTGGATCTTAGGTATTCTCTCTGATGCTAATTAGAAACTGAGAAAATATATGAAACACAAATTGTCCATTGTTTTATTATAAGGAGCTTTTTATATAAGGTTGATAAAATCTGAAATAGATGACTAAAGCAAACTGTGCCCTCTAAGTATTTCATTTATTGAAGCTAATTTCATCCCTAAATAAGTTGGGAATACTATACCTGAACAGGGGTTCTCTTTGGGAACTATAAGGTCAATACAAATTAACTATGGTCCTAGGACTCAAGTAAAAACCATCTTAATAATGGAATTAAAAGCTGATGAAAAACCTCTGGTTCCATATAACATCTGATCTTCTTTATGGGATAACCAGATGGGCATATCATGTCTAAATAGAAAATCTGACATAAACTAAGACTATATTTTAAGAATCTTGGAAATTTAAGCCAAGTTAAATTTGTAAGGAAACTGAGTAGAGATAGAAATATGTTTCAGCATTACTATGTTAGATCAGATACAAGTATCTTGAGAAAATCTTGCTCAGCAGCTAATTACCTGTATTCCACTCCAAAAAAATAATTTGATCCATTTCTTCTAAGAGCCCTAATTTGAATTATTTGCTGTTATTATAATTTTTCTTTAACTTAATTGTCTTTATTTAAAGAAAAAAATGGAAGGCCTCTATTTTGTGCATTAATGAAAATCATACTTAAGAATTTATTAATTTCAATGACTGTAAAATTCCCAAACGTTTCCAACTAATAATTGAAGATACTACTGAAAAGTTTTTTTGAAAGAAACCCTACCTTCAGGCCTAAAATTCTAATGATCAGAATCTCCTAAAAATATGCATACTGTGGGAGTGGTTATGATGGATAAGCACTGTATAAAATACATCTATCTATACAATGTATAAAATTCCCTCTCCCCTTGACAATGGTTTTCCTTTTAGACTGCCTTCTTTTTAACAAATTTGAGAGTATCAATTTTAAATAGACATAAGCTTCAGTAGTATGGTTCTGCAACCATATAACAAATCATCAATGTTAAGCTAAGAGTTTGACAATTATAATTAAGAAACAATTATAATCCTTCTTGGGGACTCTTCCTTTTTATTGTTTTTTTCAAGAAACCACTATTCTTCTAATAACTATCATTTGGGGCACAAAATAATCACCAACTGCTATTTATAGCTGCGTTAAAAAACAGAAAAGTGGTGGTGGGGGGAGGCTAACATAATAAAAAACAAAAGAAATATGAGAGTGATATTGCATCTCTTCCTTCACAATGCAAACTCTTTTGTTACCAAAGCCTTTTTAACTATCCCTCAAAGGCATTAGAGAAACTTACTTTTTTAAAAGCATGAAATTAAAGAAGAGAATGGTCATAAACATCTCTTAGTGATGCTTTTTGTCTTTTATGAGTAATAATGACAAATTTCCAGATTGGTGAGCATAAGGCTATGTCTACACATAACCCATCTGAAATACCTCTGATTTTACCAACTCCCTACCGCTGTCCCCCAAAATGATTACTGTGTAGACTTCACCAAAGATGCAGGGACACTCTTACAAATTGGTTTAAGTAACATCCTATAACTTACATAGAAATTATTAAATGAGGATTAGTCATTACAAAAACAATAAATTAATGAAATAAGATCATGTACTCTGTAAGAGTAAATCAAAACCAAATTTTCCGGGCGCCTGGGTGGCTCAGTCGGTTAAGCGACTGCCTTCGGCTTGGGTCATGATCCCAGGGTCCTGGGATCGAGTCTCGCATCAGGCTCCCTGCTCTGCGGGGAGCCTGCTTCTCCCTCTCCCACTCCCCCTGCTTGTGTTCCCTCTCTCGCTGTATCTCTCTCTGTCAAATAAATGAATAAAATCTTTAAAAAAAAAAAAAACAAATTTTCCCCTAAGTAATGTTTAAAAAGCTAAATATAGGAAGATAATACGAGAGAAAAGTCTCAACAAAATTTACCATGAATTCACAAAATTGAGGTAACATTTATGCTAAATACCACGAATTCAAAGTAATTTATAATAACTGGATTTCCTAGTTTCATATTCTACAATAATTATTTAAAGTATTTTTAAACTTACCCAAATGAAGTAATGTAAACTGGGCTGCCAGTTCCTTTGCATCTTCTAACGTAGTACAGAGCTTGTCTGGCATAAAGTAACTCTGGGATCCATTTGCAATAGCAGGAATAACAATTTTATATACCAAGAGTACTTTCCCATCTTGACTTGTTGTTGAATATAAATAATATTCTGGTGGTGCCCAATTATTTTTGTTGCAGTAATAATCCAAATGCATTACTGCAGAATTGAAATGATTGGATTTTAAAGAATACATACTAATTGGAGTAAGCTTTGTTCCAGGAAAAAATGGGTAAGTGCATCTTTCAATTTCGGGGGGGCTTGGGCTATGCTGACCATTGAGACGAGCTGGAAGAGTTGGCGGTTTGCCTAGAGTTTTTGGGTGGCTCTCTTCCTTGTTAGCAAACACAATCAGGTTTTCAGAATTAGGGCTAATCTGACCATTAAGATGCTGTCTCCAAGTGTTTTCTTTATTTACTGGTTTTGCCAGTGTTACCTCAATACTTGCTCCATCAATGCATTTTCCATTCATAACAGACATAGCAGCCACTGCATCTTCTCGGTTGAAGAAGTGAACAAAAGCATAATCTCTAAGTTTCTTTACTCGTTCAACTGCACCAGGTTTGAATTTGTTGAATTCTGCTTTAATAGTTTCCTCGGTAGTTGAGATCATTAAATTTCTTACATAGAGAACTTTAACTCTCTGCATGGTTTCCTCATCAACCTCTTTCTCCGGGTCAGCCCAATCTACCTGAATGGTATGGCCCCATAGTTGGAATGTACCTGTAAAAAAATAAATTAACCTGAAGACAATTAAAACAATTAAAAGTCAAAAACTATTAAGTAAAACTTTCTCCAAAGAAGCAAGAACTCAAATACCTATCAGTGTATTTGGTTAAACACTAGTTTTTCACATGAAAACTTCCATGAAAGTTTTTACTAAGGCAAACCCAGCCAGAACTTACAGTGGAATTCATTTCAAGAATCAACAGAACAAATACATTTCAAAAATAGACTTTTATCAGGATGCCTGGGTGGCTCAGTCAGTTAAGCATCTGCCTTCGGCTCAGGTCATGTTCTCAGGGTCTTGGGATGGAGCCCTGCATCGGTGGGGAGCCTGCTTCTCCTTCTCCCTCTGCCCCTCTCCTTCCCTCACCCCCTGTTCATGCTGTCTCTCTCTCTCTGAAATGGGTTAGAGCTTAAAAAAAAAAAAAAAAAGGCCTTTATCAAAAGAATCAGGTACTGTCCTTTGGATTTTTATCAAACAACAACACCACAATAAAAGCATATATATTCAGTAAATTAGTATATTATTACAGATAATGACTCATTTTATAGGAACAACTTCTTGTCTTTTTAGAACCCTTTATTTTACTTCCTTAGTCAAAAAATCTCTATACCTCTTTAAGGGCATTATATATTTTCAAAATATTGATCTATGAGGTGCTGTCATTTTTCCATATTTACAATAAGGTTAATATGAAAAAATAAACTTTAGAAGGACAAGTTTACCTGGGATTAGTTTTCTCCTAGCCATAGCAGCAGCTCTGTGAGATTCATATTCAACAAATGCAAAACCACGATTTTTGGTCTTATCAGTTGCACTTGGATAAACAATGACATCTACAACTCCTTCCGTAACTTTCTTCATTTCATCCAAAATTTCTTCTTTCTTCTTTTCCTTAGGAATAGCTCCAATAAATAATCTGCAATTATCCAAGCTTACACACACACCAATAAACTTCCCTGGTCGAATCTCATAATTATTAAGAATTCTGATGGCTAATTGGGCCTCTTCTTTTGTAGTGTACATCACAAAAGCATACCCTCGATTTTCACCACTAAATTCCATCATAAGTCGAAATTCATATATCTTTCCAGCTCTTTCAAATACAGGAACTAACTCATCTTCATACATATCACGAGGTATTTTTCCTACAAAAACTTCACAGCCTCTAGGTGGAGGTGGACCTTCCCAACCTGAAAGACAAAAATAAACAAATTCTAGTAAGATATTTATATGCACTATTCAATGACTCATTCATTCCACAAATTTACTGTGCCTTCTATGTGCTGTGCACTATTCTAGATGTTGACGATACAGCAGTGAACAAAACAGAAAACCCTTCCCTCATAAGGCTTATATTCAATAGAGAAAAGAGACAATGATTGGTAAAATGCTATGAATAAAAAGCCACAGAAGAGTTGGTATTTTTGGTAGTCAGGTAAACCTTCTCTGAGCATATGAGGTTGAAGCGGAGACCTGAAAGAAAAATGAGGGAATAAACCTTCACAATATATCATTAAGAAAGAGCAAGTGTTTTATACGTTAGGACAACATACAGCGCGCAGACCTGTACGGCTAACGCATACCTGAGGCATAATTGAAGTGGTGGTCAGTGTTGCCATCCCTGTGGCCAGAGGTCAAGATTTTATTTTACGTCTAGTAGAAAGTTAATTGGAGGGTTCTGAGCAAATCAATTACACCGGCTACTAGTAGAAAGGCAGGACATCATATTTATATAGCGGTTTCCATCTGGTTTGCCTCTAGTATAAACACCACTCCTCTCTACTCACTGCTTTCAAAATCCTCCCCAAAACAACCTCCCCTTTAATAGCTAAAGTACTCTTTTCCCCAGTGACCCAATCCTGACTTCTTTATAAACCCAACTAGAAAACCTGAAAGACTCCAACAAAAGTTGCTAGAACTAATACACAAATTCAGCCAAGTCGCAAGATATAAAATCAATGTACAGAAATCTGTTGCATTTCTATACACTGATAATAAAGAAGCAGAAAAAGAAATCAAGGAATTTATCCCATTTACAACTGCACCAAAAACCATAGGATACCTAGGAATAAACCTAACCAAAGAGGTAAAAGAT
This sequence comes from Leptonychotes weddellii, assembly GCF_054177405.1. Classification (NCBI taxonomy): domain Eukaryota; kingdom Metazoa; phylum Chordata; class Mammalia; order Carnivora; family Phocidae; genus Leptonychotes; species Leptonychotes weddellii. The sequence goes on from NC_138370.1 coordinate 61,569,811, forward strand.
CTATACTCTGAAAACTATAGAATGCTCATGGAAGAAAATGAAGAGGACACAAAGAAATGGAAAAACATTCCATGCTCATGGATTGTTAGAACAAATAATGTTAAAATGTCTATACTACCTGAAGCAAGCTACACATTTAACGTAATCCCTATCAAAATACCACCAGCATTTTTCTTTTTTTAAAAGATTTTATTTATTTGAGAGAGAGAGAGCACGAGATGGGGGAGGGTCAGAGGGAGAAGCAGACTCCCCACTGAGCAGGGAGCCCAACATGGAGTTTCATCCTGGGACTCTGGGATCACGTCCTGAGCCAAAGGCAGACACTTAACCAACTGAACCATTAAGGCATTCCATCCACCAGCATTTTTCACAGAGCTAGAATAAACAATCCTAAAATTTGTATGGAACCAACCACAAAAGACCCCAAATAGCCAAAGCAATCTTGAAAAAGAAAAAGCTGAAGGCATCACAATTCTGGACTTGGAGCTATATTACAAAGCTATAATCATCAAGACAGTATGGTACTGGCACAAAAATAAACACATAGATCAATGGAACAGAACAGAAAACCCAGAAATGGACCCACAACTATATGGTCAACTAATCTTTGACAAAGCAGGAAAGAATATCCAATGGAAAAAAAGACAGTCTCTTCAGCAAATGGTGTTGGGAAAACTGGACAACAACATTCAGAAGAATGAAACTGGATCCCTTTCTTTTACCACACACAAAAATAAATTCAAAATGCATGAAAGACCTAAGTGTGAGAAAGGAAAACACCAAAATCCTAGAAGTGAACATGGCAGCAACCTCTTTGACCTCAGCCATAGCAACTTTTTTTTTTTAATATTTTTATTTATTTATTTGGAGAGAGAGAGAGCGCACATGCAAGCATAAGCAGGGGGAGGGGCAAAGGGAGAGGGACAATCTAAAGCAGACTCCCCATTGAGTACGGAGCCCAATGTGGGGCTCGATCTCATGACCCTGATCGTGACCTGAGCTGAAATCAAGAGTCAGATGCCTAACCAACTGAGCCACTCAAGTATCCCAGCTGTAGCAACTTCTTACTAGACACATCTCCAGAGGCAAAGAAAACAAAAGCAAAAATGAACTATTGAGATTTCATCAAGATAAAAAGCTTCTGCACAGTGAAGGAAACAATCAACAAAACTAAAAGTCAGCCTACAGAATGGGAAAAGATATTTAAATGACATATCTGATAAAGGGTTAGTATCCAAAATCTATAAAGAACTTATCAAACTCAACACCCCCCAAAAAACAAATAATCCAGTCAAGAAATGGGCAGAAGACATGAATAGACATTTTTCCAAAGAAGACATCCATATGGCCAACAGACATGAAAAGATGCTCAATATCACTAATCAACAGGAAAATACAAATCAAAACTACAATGAGATACCACTTCACACCTGTCAGAATGGCTGAAATTAACAACACAAAAAAGAACAAATGTTGGCAAGGATGCCAAGAAAGGGGAACCCTCTTACACTGTTGGTGGTAATGCAAACTTGTGCAGCCATTCTGGAAAACAGGAAGTTTCTCAAAAAATTAAAAATAGGACTACCATATGACCCAGCAATTGCCCTACTAGGTTATTTACCCAAAGGATACAAAAATACTGATTTGAAGGGGCACATCACCCCAATATTTACAGCAGCATTATCAATGATAGCCGAATTATGGAATGAGCCCAAATGTCTGTCAACTGATGAATGGATAAAGAAGATGTGGTGGTATACATATACATGGAATATTACTCAGCCATCAAAAAGAATGAAATCTTGCCATTTGCCACAACATGGATGGAGCTAGAATGTACTATGCTAAGTGAAATAAGTCAGTCAGAAAAAGACAAATACCATATGATTTCATTCATATGTGGAATTTAAGAAACAAAACAGATGAACATAGGGAAGGGGGAAAAAAAAAGAGAGGGAAGCAAACCATAAGAGACTATTAACTATAGAGAATAAACTGAGGGTTGCTGGAAGAGAGGTAGGCCGGGGGACAGGGGGGTTTAAAGAGGTGATAGTTATTAGGGAGGGCACTTGTTGCGCTGAGCACTGGATATTATATGTAAGTGATGAATCACTAAATTCTACTCCTGAAACCAACATTACACTATGTTAACTAACTAGAATTTAATAAAAAATTGAAAAAAAAAAAAAAAAACTTCCTTACTATTTCTTAAACAAAGAGCAGAGTTGAAAAAAATGTAAGGGTCAAACATGCATAACACATATAATCTATCTCTTCTCCCTCACAACACTAAAAACGATTGCTAAGGTCTTAAAGCAGTTATAAGGAAAGAACTATTGTGTGGGGTATTTGTGGATATATATACATAATGTACATTAAAGAGTCAGTATTTTTTAACATAAATCCATACCTGGAGGAGGACCACCAAATTTCCTTTGCCCATTTTCTTGAACCATGTTGTAACCAGTCTTTTCCATCAAAGCAAGTAATGCTGCTTCATTCTGAGTACCAGTTCTGACTTTACTGCATCCATTTGTTCCATCTATGTTTTCTTCATTCATGGTTGCAGTTCCTGAAACAAAATTCAAAAAGTGTTTATGACATGAAGCACCTGAGATCTATGAAGGATTTCTTTGCGTTTCAAGAAACCAAAAACAGTTGTGGCTGCTACATTTGGTGACCACTGTGGTCCTGCCCACAAAGTTCTGCTCCACAATGGATGCTGGGAACTTCATTTAATGTCACTGATCAATTAAGTAGTACCTTTAGAAAGCCTTAGCTACAAGAAAGGGAGGCAAAATTTAAAAAGAGAAAAGAAAAACAAAAAAAAATATAAAACACAAATAAGTGAAAAGGAGTTAGCGAAGAAAAAAGCAGAAGTAACAAAGATACTGCCATCAACGATTATATGATCACTGCTGATCTACAGAGCACAAGGTTTAAATTATTTTTATCATATAGGCCAACTGGATTTTACTATGCCTTACACTTTTCAGATAAATGTAGCCTAATGCCAATATGGCTCATGTTGCCAGCAATCATTAAGAGCTCCACCAGTTATCAGAAATTGAACAGATGCTTGGAGTAAGTAAACAGAACTTCAAACCAGCCCCTGCTCCCAGAAGAAGCTACTAGAGAAAGTAGGGATCAAAACCACTTCCTCTGAGCAGAAACAGGAACTACTGTGATTTCCAACTAGCAGCAGCTTAAGAAAATTACATCAGGGGCTCATCGGTGGCACAGTGAAGCATCTGACTCTTAGTTTGAGCCCCAGTGGTGATCTCAGGGTTGTGATATTGAGCCCCGTGCCTGGCTCCATACTCAGCGCAAAGTCAGCTTGAGGTTCTCTCTCCCTCTCCCTCTGCCCCTCCTGCCCATGCTCTCTCACTCAAATAAATAAATCTTTAAAAAAAAAAAAAAAAAAGAAAGAAAATTACATTAATGGGTAAGCAGGAGCTAGGGAGAACCTGAGATCTGTGTTGACCACTGTATATAAAAATGTGTTTTTAATTTTTTTAAATGAACTTAATTACCAAATCCTTAGGTTGTCAGAAAAATCGCATTGATCCTAAAGATTAATACTGTGATTTATTCTGTTTCTTAATTTTATTTTTCTCTCATTTGGTGCTATCATGAACAAATACAAAAATTAAAATCCACAGCAGTGCCTGGGTGGCTCAGTTGGTTAAGCATCTGCCTTCAGCTCAGGTCATGATCCCAGGGTCCTGTGATCGAGCCCCGCATTGGGCTCCCTGCTCTGGGTCTCCCTCTCCCTCTGCCTGCTGCTCTCCCTGCTTTTGCTCTCTCTCTGTCAAATAAATAAAATTTTTTAAAAAAAATTAAAATCCGGGACGCCTGGGTGGCTCAGTCGGTTAAGCTTCTGCCTTCAGCTTAGGTCATGATCCCAGGGTCCTGGGATGGAGTCCTGCATCAGACTCCTTGCTCAGCAGGGAGCCTGCTTCTCCCTCTGCCTGCCACTCCCTCTGCTTGTACACTCTCTCTCTCTTTTTCTCTCTGACAAATAAATAAATAAAATCTTTAAAAAAAATTCTCTTTAAAAAAAATTTAAAATCCACAGTATGGGAAAGGCACTGGGCAAGCCATTTTGACTTTCAACAGAATTTTCCTAATTATAAATGGAAACCAAGTCATTGTAGCACAGCATTTTAAAAAGTATGAAATTTTCAGCCAGAGCACCTCAATTTGACTTAGCTCTGCCACTTCCTAGCTGTGCAAACTTGGTCAGCTTATTGTCTCTTTACTCACTGTAAAATGAGAATACCAATACAAGTTATTGCAAAGTTGCTGTTAGGATTAAATGGGGCAATAATGTAAAAGTCTTGTTAGAATTACCAGAGGCTTAATTAAAAAGTTAGTTCTGATAAATACTAGAGGGCAGCACATCTTAATTTTTCCCATAGCCACATGGCTTTTGTTTTTGCTTTTTTCAGAAACATCTTGCATTTTCTCAAAGATTGGGGCGGGGGGATTGTGATGTGGCAGACACAAACCTAGGGAAGGTGGGAATGGAGAAGACATCACCAAAGAATCACTGCTCTAGAGTAAGTGAAACTGTCACTGCAGTTTTACTCCCCAGTACTTAGTATAACACAATAGCTCTGACTGCCTAGATTCAAATCATTTTGCACTCACTAGCTATAATTTTGGGTAAGTTACTTAGCCCTTCTGTATCCTAATTTCCTCATCTTTAAAATGCGGATAATACACTGCCTATCTCATAGCTTTTATGAATATTAAGTCAGTTAACTGTTCTTAAAAACCTCTAGGACTCATTTTTTGGACATGAACACAAAAACCAATGTTTATGCATATATTGGAACCTTTCAAATCATTAAACATCGGCAAATAACCATAGCTTAGAATCCAGATATTTATCTTTACAGTAACTGATTTCAGAACAGAAGTATGACACTGGATAGAAACAGGCTAAAAATAACAATCAGAAGAGGTTCAGTTTATTTAGTAGACTATTATAAATGACAGAAAATTTCTACACATTATCTCTAGTCTCTACAACTACTAAAAGGGAGTCTCAACCTTGCTAAAAGAAAATTATTTCCACAGATAAAAAAAACCGAAGCTAAGAAAGATAAATTATCCAAGGTCATAGAGCCAGAAAGTGGCACAGACAGAATTCAATCCCAAGTCTGCCTGATCTCAAATATCCCCTCCTGCTAAGAAAATGCCTTTTTGCCACTTTACCTTCAAAGTCCCTCAAAAAACAAAGTATCCAAATTGACTTTTATGCAAGTAGAATATTCAGAAATTATAAATTAATATACCTGAGTCAGGTGACCTCTACGGTCCCTCCTAGTTGTAAAATATCTGAAGTTTTCTGAGTGATGAATATAGCTATAAACACATTCATATCAGACACATCACACACATACAATCTTTTCAGTCTTTAAAGCTCTTTGCAAGCTGTTATATTGCATTCAATGGAATAATTCTGAAGAAAACAAGGCAGGAAAGTAGCTCCTAGACCCATAATAGTTTCTACCTGGCATCTACCTCACTTCCTTAAACTTAGTAGCCCAGTTTTTTTTATGACGCTAAGATTCATTTATCAAACTACCTAATGAATGTATTGAAAATGAGATATTAGGGACACCTGGGTGGCTCAGTCAGTTAAGGGTCTGATTCTTGATTTCGGCTCAGGTCATGATCTCAGGGTCCTGAAACAGCCCCACATCAGGTTCCACGCTCAGCGAGGAGTCTGCTTGGGATTCTCTCTCTCCCTCTGCCCCTCCCGCACCCCCACTACTGCTCTCTCTCTTAAAAAAAAAAAGGAAAGAAAATTAGATATTCAGTAGGCATCCTGAATTCAACATATCCAAAACTGAATATCACTTTATCTTCCAAACCTGTTTATGTTCCTTCCTGTTTTACATCTCTATCAATTCATCCATTCAACCAATAAATGGCACCACAACATACCCCCTCTCTTCCAAACTTTCACAACCAGAAACTCATGAGCTAATGCAGTCTTCCTTTGATTCACAGTTAATCAGTCACAAAGACCTGCATATTTTACCTCTGGATATATCTTGAAATCAATCTCTTCCTATCCATCCCCACGGCCTGTTCTCAATTATTTTTTACTGGAATTAGCACTAGGTTCCTAACTGTTGTTCCAGGTTTTAGTCTTATGCCCCTCAAACAAAATCTCCATGATGCTATCAAGGTGATATAAAATACGTATCTGATCATCTTAAACTTTGACTACAAATCAAAACTGAGGGGGAAAAATGAGTACATTTATGGTTTAATCTTAGAATCAAGAAGCCCCTTCTAAAAAATAAACAAAAAAGCCTCAAAGGAAAATATTACTATATTATTTTTACTACATAAATATTAACTATTATTTTGGAAGGCAAAAAACAAAATCAAGACAGAAAATTATAAATAGGGAAAAATGATCTGCAACACAGAGCAGCACGGTGTCATAATTAAGAGCAAATTCAAGTACCTAAATAATTGCTTAAATGCAAATCCTGGTTCTCCCCCTTACTAGCTCTCACTTTGGGCTTCAGTTTACTTGTCCCTAAAAAATGGATACTAATAGTTTCTACTTTACAGGGTTGTTACCAGGATTAAGCATAAAGGGCTTAAAACAGCATTTTGCATATAAACACTATAAATGTATTTACTAATTAATATACAATAAATAAAACTAACTTCTAATAAAGTATTGTCTAGTAAATTTATTAATAAAATAATAAGAAAAGCACAAACTGCAGACCAGGAATTGCAAACTCAGATTCATTCACTTGTTCAACATATGTTTGTTGAGCACCACTGTACTATTCCTTTTGTCTGGATACATCAGTAAATAAAAGACCAAAATTCCTCCCTGGCATAGCGTGTTAGCCAGTGGCAGAAAACAACTGATAATAAAAGTAATAAGGAAATAATATATGTTAAAAGGTAGTAGTGTGGCGGGGGGGTGGGGGGAGACAGGGATAGGACACATGGAAGGAATTGAGAGAAGACAGGGTGCAATTTTAAATAGGATAACTACTGCTGACCTCAATAAGAAGATAACATCTGAGCAAAGAATTAAGAAACCTGCCCATGCAGTTATTTCGCAAACAGAAAAACGAAGACAAAGGTACAAGGTAGAAGTGTGCATGGCACACAAAAGGTATAGCAAGGGGACTGGTATGGTAAAGCGGGGGTAGGGATAAGAATAGTAGATGAGGTCAGAGAGGTAACAAGCTGCCATATGACACAGACCTTGTAAGTCAGATCACAAAGGACTTCAGCTTTTATTCTGAGTTAAATGAGGAGCCACCTAGGTTCTTGAACACGGGAGTAATATGATCTTTCCTTTTAAAAGGATGATTTGGCTACTGTTTTGGAAAGTCAAAAGAGGTGGGATGCCTGGCTGGCTCAGCTGGTAGAGCATGGGACTCTTGATCTCAGGCTGTGAGTTCAAGCCCCACACCGGGTGTAGAGTTTACTTAAAAATCAAATCTTTAACAACAACAAGAAAGGAGAGCAAAAGTGGAAGCAGGGAGACCAATGAGAAGACTATAATTAAAACTCAGGTGACAGATAATGGCAGCATGGACCAGAGAGGTTGGTGAAGGGGAAAAGAAGAAAAGTAGTCTCTGATATGAGATATATTTTGAAAATATATCCAACAGAATTCACTGACAGACTAGATATGGATTGTGAGATAAACAGAGAAGTCAAGGGTAAGACCCAAGTACTGGCCTGAGCAATGAGAAGCAGAAAGATGAGGAAGACAGAGTTAGAACAGATTTTAGGGGTAGGATCAGAGTTCAGTTTTGGACATGTTAAGTTTCTGTATCTACTAAAGGACCAACTCAAATGCCTACAAGGCCCTGGGAAAAAATGTTAAATGAGCAGAAAGGCCAAGGATAAAACTCTAAGAAATGCTAGGCACCATCTGAAAAGGGCATTGACTACCCAATTCTAGCAAACTGTTACCATGATCAAATCCAGTTTGCCAAATTTTCCAATTTTTCAGGAGGGAAGCCAGAAATCTGCAGATTTTTATGTGAAATCGCAATTTTTAAAATTTGAGAACCACAGAGCTGCTTTTACCTACTAAAATGGCAAAACTGGTGGGAATGCAATTTGGTGCAGCCACCATGGAAAACAGTATGGAGGTTCCTTAAAAAATTAAAAACAGAATTACTATATGATCCAGTAATTCCATTACTGGGTATTTACCCAAAGAATACAAGAACACTAATTTAAAGATATATGTGCCCCTGTGTTCACTGCAGCATTATTTACAATAACCAAGAAATGGAAGTAACCTAAGTGTCCACTGATAAATGAATGGATAAAGAAGATGTGGTACAGTGGAATATCACTCAGTCATAAAAAAGAATGAAATTGTGCCATCTGTGACAACATGGATGAACTTAGAGGGTATTATGCTGAGCAAAATAAGTCAGAGACAGACAAATACCATAAGATTTCACTCATATGTGGAATTTAAGAAATAAAACCAAATGGACAAACGAAAGAGACAAAACAGAGACCCTAAAAAATCCTCAAAACAAACTCTTAAATACAGAGAATCTGGTAGCTGCCAGAAGGGAGGTGGGTGAAACAGATAAAGGGGATTAACAGTATACTTAGTTAGATAAGCACTGAAAAATGTACAGAATTGCTGAATCACTATATTGTACACCTGAAACTAACATAACACTATATGTTATACTTTAATAAATAATAAAGTAAAATATTGCAAAGCTACATAAATGTCATTTCATTTACAGGTGCAAATACTCACAGGCATTAAAATGGCATGACTAAAAAGTAATCTGGTAGAAAGTCATGTTCAAACTTAGTCCTGGGTATATATTAGTTCTAAATTCCAATTCAAAACTTAATGAGTCAAATTCTCACAATTCAGTACAATTCTCTTACATTTATTAAATGTTTTCTATGTCCGAGTCACTTTACTGGACTTTCAGTCACATGATGACCCTGAAGGGTAGAACTACAATCATGAGTGTTTGGTGCTGGGGATAGAGAGTATGCCTTAATATAACTTTCTACTAAGCAGACAGAACTGTACTAAGTTAGAAAGGACTACCACAGAAGGTAACTTCCTGCCAAGTGGAAGTATTCAAACATGGGCTAAACATGCTGTAGAGATTCAAGCAAAGGGGGCACTGCTGGACCATGTGGTTTTTACCATTCCTTCCAAAATTTAGTACAGAGTTAAAGCAATAGATGCTGCCTTAAAAGAACTTATAATCCAGGACATAGTAATATCATCATCATCCAGTTAGATGCCTTCTGTTTTAAGCCTGCATTTTCAAGAGCAATCTCTCTAAGAGATTCATGGTTCCTTAAAAACAGAGTATTGCATAGCCAAAACAAACCAAACAAAAAACTGAAAATTATTTCAAATATAAAAACAGTAACAAAAACTATACAGACCAAACAAAACACCTACAAATGTTCTATGGTTTTAACTCTGGGCTGCTTAAGGGCAGAGATTCCATCTGCCTTGAGCACTTTGCCTGTTATCCACTACAGTGTTTGGTACACAGTAGGTACTCAATAATTATTTGTTGGATGTGGAGCCTAACAGAAAATTCAGAAAAATTCTTACCAGGACTTCATAGACTGTTAAGAGGCATGTATTTCATTGGAATTATCTTTTTAGAGGGAAATTCGGCAATATTTATCAAAATCTAAAATGTTTATAAACTTAGTAATTACTAAAAAATTAACTACAGATATAGTTGCACAAGTATGCAAAATATATATGTGCAAGCATGTGGACTGAAACAATGTATGTAAAAGCAAAAATCTGGAGGGGCCCCTGGGTGGCTCAGTCCATTAAGCATCTGCCTTCCGCTCAGGGTCCTAGGATCAAGCCCCGCATCAGGCTCTCTTCAGCAGGGCATCTGCTTCTCTCTCTTCCTCTGTGCACTCTCTCGCTCTTGCTCTCTCTCAAGTAAATAAATAAAATCTTAAAAAAAAAAGCAAAAATCTAGAAAATAGCTATTTGTCTATAAATAAAGTATTCAAAAATTATGGTATAACTACATAATGGAATATTATGTAACTGTCAGAGAATGTCAGATTTTTATGTACTGATATGGACAAATACTCAAGAAATATATGAGGAAAAAGTACGTTGGAGAACAACTGAATGCTTTGTTTAAAGATATTCACGTATACATTCACATGTTTGTAGAAGCGTAAAAAAATTTTAGAAAAATTTACAAGAAACTTTAACAGTAGTTATCATTGGTAAGTAGGAATGAGGAATCAAAGCACCCTAACTTCTCACTTTCCTGTGACTGTCAAGAACATGTGCTACTTGTATTGAAAGTAAGAAGCCTTTTCAGGGGCTTCCCACTGTTCCTTAAATATAAAATCTAAACTCTTTAAAAAGCCATAGGGGCGCCTGGGTGGCAGAGTCGGTTAAGCATCCAACTTTTGATTTCAGCTCAGGTCTGATCTCAGGGTCTTGAGATCAAGCGCATATCCAGGGCTGTGCACTCAGCGAAGAGTCTTGCTTGGGTCTCTCCCTCCTCCTCTGGTCCTCCCCCTCACTGCAATAAATAAATCTTTAAAAAGAAAGAAAGAAAAAGAAAATAAAAAGTCATAAAGGTCCTTTCATAATCTGGCCCAGCCTACCTCTCCCAACTTCATTTCTTACTATATGTCAACAATACTTACCTATTTGCAATTTGTCAAATGTGCCAAGTTCTCACATACCAGCCTTTGTGTAGCTTGTTCCCACAGTCCTTTCTCACTCTCTTTGCCTTTCCCATTTCTAATATCCTTCAGGAAAACCATCCCGCGACCCTCCCTTCTCAATGCTAAATTAGGTATTCCTCTATTTGTACTACCATCACAGAACCCATCTCAGAGTGCTGGTCTGTCAATCCCTTCTACCTCCTCCTCCCCTAAATTCTGCCATCTATCAAGAAAGGTCTAGTCTTTTATTTCCAAATCTCTACCACCATGTATACTCCCTGGTATGTGATTACTGTTCAGTGAATGAGACAGAAAGGGAGGGATACTGTGATTTAGAAATAATAGGCTTGGATGAGAGAAGACCTGAGTGCTATGCTTAGTCAAGAGAACTTTGATGAATTACTTTACAACCTTTATCTTTCCTAATCTGTGAAATTCCATTTTATGTTTATTTCTGCATTCAGCTATTTATGCCTGCATGATGACAGGCACTTTATAAACATTATTTCATTTAGTACTTAAAATAACCCTGTGAGGTATTATTCTATTCCGTTTATAGTGCTAGTAAATTGGTAGAGTAGATATTCAAATCAGAGACCTGTCTGCCTAAATATTGGGCTCCTAAAGCCCTACTTTAGATTACCTTCATTTTAGATATTTAATAATCTGAGATCTCCAAAAAGTGATGTGATTTGCCTGAAATCATATAAATTGTGAAACTGAACCTAAATCCAGACTTTTTCCCATCAATAGTTTTCTTTAACACGACTATAACAACTATTCAATTACTCATGCCTCTTTTGAAAACTATAGCATCATTTAAAAAAAAAAAAGCTGTATTAATTTAAGAGGGAGAAAAGTCAATAAAAAAAAACTTTTTGGAAAAACTCTAATAAAATAATTTCAGATTTATTAGAGACCTTAAAAATAATTTCATTTTGGGCGCCTGGGTGGCTCAGTTGGTTAAGCGACTGCCTTCGGCTCAGGTCATGATCCTGGAGTCCCGGGATCGAGTCCCGCATCGGGCTACCTGCTCAGCAGGGAGTCTGCTTCTCCCTCTCCCGCTCTCCCCTCTTGTGCTCTGTCTCTCCACTCTCTCTTTCAAATAAATAAATAAAAAAAAAATAATAATAATTTCATTTTATCACCCACCTGATGTTTGCATCTCCTTTACAAAATTGGTGCAAAGCAGTCACCTATTTTATTCTTGAATTCTTACAAGAAACTCACTGCTCTCTAGAACAACTTAACTTTGGCTAACTCTTTAAGAAAGTTCTTCCTTATAATGGATAATTTCTTCCTTTGTAACTTTCACACATAGATCCTCATTTTATTCTTCTGGCCAAACTGAACATGCCTCTTTCATAGAACTGCACGTGAAAAATGATTCTCCTCTTCTTCAAGCTAAACATTACCAGTTCCTTAAATCCAACATTTCCTAAAATGTTATGTCCCTTAGAATATTATTCCAGGAGCTATTAACAGGCCTCAAAAATGTGTTCCATACCTAAATACATCTGAGAATCACTATACCTCTCTCTTAAAAGTATCGCAATAAGGGGCGCCTGTGTAGCTCAGTCATTAAGCATCTGCCTTCGGCTCAGGTCATGATCCCAGGGTCCTGGGATCGAGCCCTGCATCGGGCTCCCTGCTCCGCGGGAAGCCTGCTTCTTCCTCTCCCACTCCCCCTGCTTGTGTTCCCTCTCTCACTGTCTCTCTCTCTGTCAAATAAATAAAATCTTTAAAAAAAAAAAAAGTATCGCAATGAACATCAGCATATTTAAGGCCATGAAAAGTTTCACTTAAAACAAACCTTTCACCTTTAACTCCTGTTTTTCAAACATTTCAACACAATACCCTAATTTTCCTTGCTACTTCTATTAACTTTCTATAAAATTATTTGGAAAATGCTGCCTTAACTCTCTTTACATGATACAGTTTCATGTTCCCACACTATCCTGTCTCTTTTTCCTTTAAAAGCATAGTGGCCAAAATTACAGAGGAAAGATGACATTAGTGTTCTACACAGCTGCATGGCATTGATGGTTCAAATCAAGTACACCGTCAACAAAATACCCAAATCTTCCCTAGCCTATGTCAAAGTAACTGGATTTTAAAGCCATACTGAATTTCATATTAGATTCAACCCACAAGTTCTTCTTAACCTCCCCTGATCTTTTACCCACTTGTGTCCCAGCTATGAAATGGCCTGACTTAACCCCCTTTTCCAAGCCATAACTTTTTTTTTAAGGGAGGGAGAGAGGCAAGAAAGGGGAGAGGGAGAAGGAGAGAGAGAATCCTAAGCAGGCTCCACACCCAGCACAGCCCCAAGATCATGACCTAAGCTGAAATCCAGAGTCGGACATTTAACCAAATGGCCCCCCAGGCACTCCCAAGACATAACTTTCTTATTCATGCTTAATTAAGAGCAAACTTTCCAAATATAATCAGAAAATATCTAAAAACTGCCCTAGTTGGACCAGTGAATAGTAATGATTCTACATTTTCTTTTTAAATAGTCAACATTCTGTCATCCTTGTAATGTGACTGATTATCCACCCATTAATACTATTTGGGTCCTGATAATTCATTTTAAAAATGTATTTACATCTGAAGAACAAGTATATGTGACATTCTGAAGAAACTTTTTTTTTAAATAATAAAGCTACCTTTCTCCATTTAAGATTGTTTTTACTAGGTTTCGACATTATACTATCATTGAAGATTTTCTACTAAGAGAATATTAGAATTGCAAGTGGACCTTAGACCACCTCCAATTTTACACATAAAAAACCAAGAGCAAATAAAGTAGAGACTTGCTTAAGGTCACAAAACTACTAACTGAAAAGACCTGTGGCTTAAACCCTCAGACATTTATAAACTCTGGCTCTCTTTCATAATTTAGTCCAGAGGGACCTTAATGGTCTAAACATCCCATGGGACACTGCACTAGGCCCCTTACACTAAAGGGGCCATGTTGATACAATGTGGAGAATAGGAAAATATGAGATTTATATATTTTATTTTTTTTAAAGATTTTATTTATTTAACAGAGAGAGACACAGCGAGAGAATGAACACAAGCAGGGGGAGTGGGAGAGGGAGAAGCAGGCTCCCTGCTGAGCAAGGAGCACAATGTGGGGCTCCATCCCAGGACCCTGGGATCATGACCTGAGCCGAAGGCAGATGCCTAATGACTGAGCCACCCAGGCACCCCGATTTATATATTTTAAACATGCTACTAGTTTAATATGCTACCTTACATATATATTTACTGCTATAAAAACAACGGATATACCTTCTGCTTCCATTTTACCCAAAATGTAGAATTTAACTAATACACAGTTTTGTTTTGTTTTTCTGTAACTCATAGCTTACTCTAAATGGCCAATTTGTGCAATCCAACCCACCCCTGCAATTACTTACAGACCTATACTTTGGGTCAATTCATGTCTCTAAAGTTGTATTTTTAAAGATATTACCTAGGGTGTCATGCTGAAATTGGTTAATCTACACATTAAAGACTCTTTTTTAATAGATGACTAGAAAAATATGCTAGACTTAGTACATTTAAAGAAATCTCAATCAAAATATTTTAAAAACTTAAAATTACAGAAGTATAAGACATACAGAGAGTCACTAATCTCACCCTATTTTTTTTTTTGTCTCACCCTCTCTTTAGAAAGGAATGTGTTTTGGGGCACCTGGGTGGCTCAGTCAGTTAAGCATCTGCTTTTGGCTCAGGTCATGATCCTGGGGTCCTGGGATCCAGTTCCGCGTCAGGTTCCCTGCTTAGCAGGGAGTCTGCTTCTCCCTCTGCTCCTCTGCCCCCCAAGCTTGTGCTCTCTCTCTCTCTCTAATAAATCTTTTTAAAAAAAAAAAGAATGTAAAGCTTTATCTTAAAGCCTCCACACAAAAGTAACATATACACATATCTAATTTAAAAATCTAAAAATATCTACCTTTAATACCACACTTAATTTAACAAAATACATTTCTAAAAAAGCCAGGATTCAAGAACCTCAACCAGAGAATTAAAAATCAAATCTAAAACAGGCATATAATATCTTTATATTTATTCTAAAACATTCCAGAATCAATCTGAGAATTACCAAAATTCCAAGGAAGCATAGCAGTCCTATACATTATAACAAAACGGACATACCACTGAAGCTTCTAGGCTCAATTAGTCTTGCTGAGCCAAGGAATCTGAGTAAAGGAAGGAGGGTCCTGAGCAAGAGAATGACATAAACAGAAAAGAAAAGAAAAAGTGGGGATGACAGATTAAAAGTTGTTATACCCACATATAAACACAAATAATCTGTTGTCACAGATAAATCTTTTTTCCTAAACTTTGGACTTTCCTCTCCAGCTCAGTTTCAAAAGGAAAATTAGAAGAAAAGTTAAAGAAAAAACCTAAGCTATAAATTAGAAGGCCAAATGGCATAACCAATCAAAGGATAGGTATTCAAGGAACAGTTTGAATCAAGCCTTTAGCTTTAAATGCTAACTATATCCTCATTAATTTTAAGCATCTTAGTAAGTTGACAAAAATACAAATTTTCAAATTCATACTTTCAAAATAGAAAATATGTTAATAAAAAAACTACTAGCACAATTTTAGCAAAATATACATGAAATTAATCACTTATCTAAAGGAATTTGTGTCAGCCGAATTCAAACTACTTAAATTGAAACTTCATCTTATGAATTACTGTAAAAATTTATGAAGTGAAAATGAACATTTTTATAAATTTTACTATAATTTTTAAAAAGTGAATGCAATAAGTGAAGAAAACATTAATTTTTAAGGTATCAAAATGCTTTTATAGAAAGCACATTAGATCTTTATGGAATTCTTAAATTACATGGTATTAAATCCCTATTTGTTAGTTCAATTGTTATTGAGTATGGTATGCTGAGACCACGGTTGCCAAGTCAGTGGAGGTTTTTTGGTGGCAACTCATTTTAGTGACAGACTGCACTATTTTCCACATGGTTGGAAACTTAGAAGGATTACTCAAAAGTGTATGGATTTAGAAGTCTAACATTATTTCAAAATAAAAGGTTATAGATGGATCAATTCAATTCCATTTTATTTTTATTAAAAAAATGAGGACACATTTTTGTTCCTAGAAGTTAAATATATAATGTATAAAAAGTGTTGGTACAGGGTGTTTCACAACTTTTAGTAATACTGTGGAGGGCAGTATTGTTTTTAATTATGTAATTAAAAATAATTTTTTTAAATATTTTGTTGAACACAAAATTCTCTGAATTTAGAATAAAGATATCCACAATACAACCAAAATCTTGTATGCCACTACACAATACACTGCTATTCCCTACATAAGGTCTTCTATAAGCTTTCATCCAAAATGTTACAATTTGAACACAGAAATCATATTTTCTTTCCTCATTTTTTTTTTTGTTTTACCAACGATCAGATAGTAAAATAAAATAAGACACAACCCAGCATTAATATAGAAATCTGGACAGATTTTACAATTATTTGATTTGTATTCACAAACACTCCTTAAAACATGTCTGTTTCCTAACAACAAAAATGACAGCATTAAAAATACGAGGCTTAATTTCAGTCCATAAATTCGGCATACTCTCATAATTGTTAACTCATAATACATCCAATAATACACGTTTATATTCCAGATGTTGATATGTATTATAATCTTTGGCAATAATGTTCAAGTCCAATACTCCACCCTCTAAAGTGAAAATTAGTAATTAGAGCAGTGTCTTAAACAGAAACTAAGGTGCTGCTAGTATTTAGCAATTGCAGCCATCTTTATGTCTATTATGGCATATAGGTGCAAACAAATTTTTAAAAAGAAACTTTTAGATGTGTACCCTGGAAAGAAGACAATCATTACAGCTGAGAAGGAGCTTTAATTCTGAAAATCTCTGAATGGAAGTTTGTCCGACTGCTCAACATTTGGACATTGTAGTGATTCTTGAAATGAAAATATCTTCCTATTATTCAAATAAGGAAAATTCTACCGACATATGCGTATGTTATTTATATATTAGTGTACTTAAACATTCAATATATCCTGCTTCCTGTTTCTAACGCCAGTCTCAAACACAAAGTGGAACAGATCTGTAAAGAGAAGCCAAGTCTTAAAAAGCTCCTCCTGATATTCCCTCGACAATACTGGCCTATATTAAAATCATCGTATATTATAAAGGCTATGTATTATTTGTCAAGAATCTAAAGAGAGAGCTTAACGAAACTTCAACGTTAACTAAATTCACAAAGGAAGAAACTGGTGCTCAATTAACTGGTCCTGGCTTCCCAAGGATCTTAGAATTAACATCAATGCCACGATTAAGTCCCGGGTCTCTGACTCCAGGTTTCGTGGTCTTTCCAGGACTCCAAAGAAAATACTCTAAAAAGTTTGTAATTAAAACTATCTGACGTTAGGAAACACAGATGATTCTATTGCGTGTTATTACCGTCCATGGCTGCCTGCCGCGCGTGTCGGGGGGAGAGGGGGTCAATTATCTTTCCCGCACACCCGCAACCTCCCACTGTTCAAAACCCTACACACGAGAGAGCACTTGGGGAATAAAAAGAAAGAGTCAAAGGCAGAGGAAAGTTCGAGGCTCATCCCCAGTTAGAACTCAGTGAAAACGACCTGATAGCCAAATCTCACCCAGCAGTCGGGACGCCCCGGACGTCGTCCCAAAGCCTCTAGAAGGGACGCGCGGGCGCGACAACGGCCAGACGCCCTTGACGTGTGGCGGTCGACGGACGCAGTGTTAGAACATGGAGGGCAGCAGGTGGGAAGCAGCCGGAAGGTGGCGGGGGAGAGCGGAAATAAGGCAGAGAGAGGGCAGGGCGCCGGGGGGCGGAAGGAGCCGCCAAAGGGCCCCCGACGACACGGGGAACTGGGCGCCAGACGGCTGGGACCACGCGGCGCAAAGGATGACAGCAGGAGCTATCCAGTCAAAGATGCCCTCTGGGGCCGGGAAGCCGAGCCTATGATGCTCGTCGGGGCAGGGGAGTGAGAAGGGCGAATCCCGCAGACACTGCCTCCAGTGGGGCGTGGGTCCCCACTGCGTATCTGGCGTGACAGTGTGTCGGACAGGACCTTTTGCGGCCGGGAGGCAGGGTCTCCAGCCGTTACCAGCGGTTTGGCAGTGACCCCGCTGTCCCCATCCCCTCCTCACCCCTTCGGGTCTTCAAATGTTGGTCCTAAATCCCTGGGACCAACGACCACAAACCGCCGCCACCGTATCGGGGACCAGTCGGTCGGAGCGGGAGGCGTGGGCGGGGGGGGTTGCCACAGGGGGAGGGGAGCCCACGAGGAGGAGCTCGCGCCGTCCTCGCGCCTAGGTTTGTCTCCCAGCAGGCGCTGCGGGCAGCGGCCTAGGCAGCCCCACGAGGAGTGGAGCCTCAACCAATCAGGGACCAGCCCCGGGGAAGAGTCAGGGAGGGGAGAGTGGGCGGGACCAAGGTTTTAATTAGAAGGAGGCTCTCGAAAGGGGGTAAAAGCGGTTGGAGTGACAGGCACTTTAACCAATTGGGATTAGGAGAACGAGTTTTAGGGGGTGGGCGTACATGTAATGATGCCAAAAGAAAATGCTGCGTGTTTTGTTAAGGTGTTTAAAAACAAAGGCTATGATTTTGACATACTTTTTTTACATCGGGGAAAATATAGGTACATGGTCATGGTTCTCTAACGACTGAGCCATGGTTCTTCTCATTTGACGGAGTTTTCAAGTCTTAAACTCCTAATTTAGACCACTTTTAATAAGGGCGTAGGGATGGAGGATGGGAAGGTAGAAGGCTAACAGGCGGATTTGCAAACAGGACTAGACACATAAAAATTAAGTGCTTTAAATGCCTAGGAGAATGGGCTAAATCAGGAGACCTCATAATAGGCCTGATTCCACCGGTAATCAGTTTGGGGGAGAGATGGCGGTGTCGGAGTTGAAGAACCAGGTATTACGCTTGTGTAAAACCAACTTTGGCAGATACAGTTGTGTGTTATTCTGCATACACGCCTTGAATTTTGCTTACTTTGAAGATAGAACATGAGTTTAAATTGCAAAGAAAATAAAAATGGCTTTAGGGACCTATTCTGTTGACTAATAGAAGAACAGGGCTGGAAAGAACCTCGATCACGTAGCTTCTGCTTTAACAAATGAGGGACTTGATGCCCAGAATAATTCACTGGGTTACACAAAGACATAGGTGCCCTCATACCCAACCTCGAGGTGCTTTCTTGCACATTAACTAGTGATTTCAGTTTGTTGTCTCCATATGTTCAAGACACTAACAAATGTCTCAAATTTTGTTAACAAGACATGCTTATGTACTTTTTACCCCTCCTCTCACAGTAGGAATTAACAAGGACTTTGGAGTCTGACAGAGCTGGACTCAAATCCATGTTACCATTTTGTGGTTGTGTCATAACTTCTCTGAGCCTGTTTAAAATGGGGATTGGGAGGATTTTTTTTTTTTTAAGATTTTATTATTTATTTATTTATTTATCAGAGAGAGAGAGGCAGAGGGAGAAGCAGGCTCCCCGCCCCGATGCAGGACTGCATCCCAGGACCCTGGGATCTTGACCTGAGCAGAAGGCAGATGCTTAACCAACTGAGCCACCCAGGTGTCCCAGGGATTGGGAGGATTAATGATAAATAATGTTAACAAATACTGAGCACTTGGTTATGTGCCAGAAACAACTATAAGGTATTTTCACATATTAGTTCATTTAATTCTCACAATAACGTTGGCAAAGGTACTTGCCCCATGTAGCTGCACGTGTCAGATGAAGACAGCCAGACAGAGAGCTTGAGTAGTTTGTTCAAGGTCATACAGCAAGTAAGTTTATTTCTCCTCAGAACCCTGCAAACATAACCACTATGCTATACTGTCTCAAAATGTGTCCAGAGAAACAAGTGGCGTAATGCCCAGAGCATGTTAAGTAGAAGTTTAACAAATATCTTCCTAAACTGTCTGCCCTTCAGTCCATGAATACCACCAATCTCACATATATAGACTATATGCCTATATAAATGATAATGAAATATAAAACAACTAGAAAATCTAGGCATAGAATGTAACTACTTGGCTGTTATTTTGTTTTGTTTTTTTTAACACGTCAATTCTCTACCTCAAGAACTGCAAAGGTGGCAAGCTCTATCATATTGATTACCATTAGTGACTAAACTATTTCTAGGACTTGTTCTAACAGTTAAAGTATTTCTAGGAGTTGCTGTAAGATCCTTAAAACCTCACTAGGTGGAGATGTCACCTTGTGAGGTGCAAAAGATAGTTCCTGGAAGTGGCCTGAAGGGTTATTTTACATTTCTATCTTCCTTTTTAACTTCCACCAGACACCCTCCCCCACCCCCATATAAAGAAAACCAAATAAACAAAGGCTTCTCAACTGGCATTAGCCAGGCCATAGAACGTTGCTTAGATGAAGACAATGCTATTTAAAGACCCTTGCAGTACTTACATTGTATGTCCTTTTGGTCAGATTTCTTCTAAATTTTTTTACTATCCAAAATCTATTAATAGATGTATTTTTCAAATGCTATAAAAACTATATTCTCTGTATATAAAAATAAAGGAATGACTTTTATTTCTCAAGGCTCCTAGAAAAGAACCTCTTAAATACCTTTACCAACTAGAATTCTTTTTCAGGAATAAATTCCAAATTAGGGTTTGTTATAAGTTTGCAAGTTTATGGGGAAAGGAGATCCAAATTAATAGGAAGAATGAAGATAAGTGATATGGAGGTATTTTTTTTTACTGAAAAGAAGCTTAAATTTGGATACTTGTTGGTAAGGGAAGAAAATAGAAAGGGAGCTCTCTCCATGACTATGGGACCTGGGAAGAAAAGTTATCAATAAAAATTGAAAGGGATGTAAAAAATATAGTTGGTTCAAGTAGTCTAGATATCATGTAAATGTGTTTTTTCTCATATGAAATGCAATTTTTCAGAATAAATATCTTCATATACCTTCTGTAAAAGACAAACCCCCCAAAAAGGGAGAAAAACAAAAGGAAGTCTATATAAATGTTTAAAATCCAACTTAGTCCTGGGGCGCTTGGCCAGCTCAGTTGTTAAGCGTCTGCCTTTGGCTCAGGTCATGATCCCAGCGTCCTGGGATCGAGCCCCGCATCGGGCTCCCTACTCAGCAGGAAGCCTGCTTCTCCCTCTCCCGCTCGCCCTGCTTGTGCTGTCTCTGTCGCTGTGTCTCCCTCTGTCAAATAAATGAATAAAATCTTAAAAAAAAAAAAAAAAAGTGCAACTTAGTCCTAACAAAAGAAATGGTGAATAGTTTCATACAAAAAAGAGCATTGTATAGTGTTAGAGCTTCCTCCCTCTGTATCTGGCAGTGTTAGCACAGATCCACCAGGAACATAGCAACTGTTTGCGTGTTTATAGAATTAATGATCTTTCTACAGGACACAGCTTGGAAGCTAAAGACCATCCTTTAATCTGGTGACTCTCCAGTCTAGATGATATCTCAAAATGCTTTCAGAAGTATGGGAGCTTTTAAAAAAAAAAAAGTCTCAGAGTAAATATGTGTATTTCAATTCACTGACCCTCATTTGATACTTTCTGCTTAACAGATTAATTTGAACTTTTGATGTCTCCGGGGTGTAAATGTCAGCACCAAGATGATTATAAGGTGGAATAGGTGCTTTTTCCAATTGTGTGATAGGCTATCCCGAGCCATCTTTACATTCAGTCAGTGTACCTCCCGTGATTAACAACCTATCTTCCCAAGGCAACAAATTAGAAATAGAGATCTTTGTACATAAATTAATGGTCTCTACAGGGACCAAACCTGTAACTAAGGCCTCAGTTAACATAGGTGCTAACTAAAGGAAGCAGCAGTAAAGCCAACTTTTGCTGATTGGTATTAATTGTTAGTTAACATCAAGATCCAGTCATCCAATTGTTATTTTTTTAATCAACTACAATATTAGAAATAGTGCTTGACAATCCCATAAAAATCATCTTTTTCCCCCTTTGAGAAACATAGACTTAACTCATATGAAATAACTAGCATATGTAAAAAATAACTTTCTCTCTCTCTCTCTCTCTCTTTTTAGGTAGGTTCCACACCCAATGCAAAGCCCAATGCGGAGCCCAACCCCGGGCTTCAGCTCATGACCCTGGGCTTGGACTCATGACCCCGGAATCAAAACCTGAGCTGAGATCAAGAGTCGATGCTTAACCGCCTGGGCCACCCAGGCACCACTAAAAATTAACTTTCTGATTAAAAATTTAAACACTTGGTTGGGGAGAGAGTATGATGAACTCTTTCCTGTCTTATCTCACTGGAGAAGCTTTCTTAGGTAACAAATTACTGTGGAACTACAGCTGACCGACACCCTAGCAATTGTTCAGCGAGGAGAGCCAGAATGGCTTGCCCCAAATCACAGAGCCAGTTCGTGGCAATACGGGATCTCCAGCTTCTCTTCTGACTTTCAGTCTTAAAACCCGGCTCTCACAGAACTTTTAAATTGTGCTTTAAATTCTACAGTGGTTTAACAAACCCCATCATAAATATATTCAATGAAGAAAATTGTTTTGGCTGAGGACAAGAGGGTCAGCTTTGGCTCAGGGATATTAATACACCTGGCCATAAAGGATGTGTGAAGCAAAGCAGTTTCTTGGGTATTGACATTTCTTTCTTCACACTGCATGGGTGGTGCCCTCCCAAGGTGACTCCAGCTATGTCTATCTAACTCAGTTATTGTCTTAGCAAAAGAAGCAGGGGAGACTCCCTCTCTTTGCCTAGGAGAACGTTTTTGCATTTTCTCAAATGCAGGGAATAGAGTCCATGGAACTCTAAGGGGGAAGTAGAATACCATTACAATCCACAATCCAGCCGGTCAGTGTTTTAAATTAAAGCATCAGATCTTTCTAATAAATCATTATATTTGTTTTAATTTGCATTGATCTGCTTATATGTACAACCTCTAGGGCATCCTTGAAATCACTGACCTTTTAAGTTTCGCCAACTTTTACTTATTCCATTACAATCCTCATTCTTAATAAATGGGATACTTTCCCTTTTCATCTCTACCCACATCTTAGCACCACTGAATTACTAAGCCCTTGCAAGTTAAAAAACAAAAACAAAAACAAAACCCCGAATCTTGTTCTGTCGAAATAATATATTTAAATGTAAACTGTGGAAAGAACTATGATGTGTAATTCTGATTTTCATCAGGACTGTCCTGTATACACGAGGCAGGCTAACCAGACTGGGTTAGAACTGCTTCTTTGGTTCAGTCCAGCAGCCCTGTGTAACCCAAAGATAGGGCTTCAGTACTACAATAACCAAGAGACACAGCAAGTCTGTAGTATGTGTTTAGAGGGCTGGGAAGTGGCTGAGTAATATATACATCAATTAGCTAGATGTGGAGAAGTAAAGAAGGAATAGGTGTAGAATGACCATAAGGTCTAAATTCATAATGACTGCTTTGTTTTAAGAACAAATATTAATAGCATCAAATCATATTAAAATTTTACACAGGTTTGTTTTTCTCACTACTTATTTATTACATGCAACAGTTAAATATATATCTTAGTTTATCTTTGTAGAAAAGCCTGTTTTTATATACATCTCATATGTAGGATGGTTTAAAAAACAAAGAAAGAAAGAAAACACTGGAATTAGAGCCAAAAAATCTATATGCCAATTTCAGCTCTTCTTTTTCCAGTTGTATATGGCCTTGGTCAACTCAACATCTCTGAGCTTCAGTTTTCACGGTTGTCCAATGGACAAAACACCAACTGTCTCACAGGCAGGTCATATAAGAGGAGGGAACAAGTGAGAGGCCTGTAGGGCCCATTTCATTTGTGGGATGTGAGATTTTTAAGTGTCATCTTTTGTATTGTTGGTTGTGTGTTATTGTAATTTTAGCAGTTTAAAAATAGACATTTAACGGGGCGCCTGGGTGGCTCAGTCGTTAAGCGTCTGCCTTCGGCTCAGGTCATGATCCCAGGGTCCTGGGATCAAGCCCCGCATCAGGCTCTCTGCTCAGCAGGAAGCCTGCTCCTCCCTCTCCCACTCCCCCTGCTTGTGTTCCCTCTCTCGCTGTGTCTCTCTCTGTCAAATAAATAAATAAAATCTTTAAAAAAAAAAAACAGACATTTAACAAATTAAGTGCAATGTACTTTCTCACAACTCAGAATTGATTGCTGTTAACATCCAGTCATCTTTGCTTTAATTCTTCTTTTATTAAAAAAAAAAAGTGTATACATATGCACACATATGATAAAAATTGAATCTCCTTTGGCCTCCCATATATTCCCTTTGCCCATTGATAGGTTCATTTATTCGACATACGTTTATGGAGTGCCTACTACGTGTCAGGCATAATGCCAGTTGCTAGGGTGGGGATTCATGGTGAACAAGACAGAAATATGTCCTTGCCTTCACTTTACTACAGCCACACTGACTTCCTGATTGTTCTTGATTATACGAGGCAAACTTCTGCCTTCGGGCCATTACTCTTGCTAGTCCATATTCCTGGAATGTGCTTCCTATACATGGCCAAGTAGAGGGCTATTTCATCTTCTTTAAGGCTTTATTCAAATTCCCCTTTCTCAGTAAGACCCTCCAAGGCTATACTATGTAAATTACATTCTTCTTCCTCATCACACATACAAGCTGTATCTATCTCTGCTTAATTTTTCTCCACAGTGCTTCTCGCCATCTACCTCTCCATATTTTATCTTACCATTATCTGTCTCTCCTCCTAAAATATAGGATTCAGGAAAGCAGAGATTTTTGACTATTTTATTCCTTGCCCCATCTCCAGTGCTTAGCACAGTGCCCCGAACAATTATTTGTCAAATGACACAAAGGAATGAATAAAAGTTTAAAAATTAGAGGCAGCTAATTTCTTCTCAAATTTGAATGCTTAAAGTGACTGAATGAAAGGAAAGTATAATTCCTATGTGATTTCCCAAATTCCTAAAATGTTCATAGACATTATCTCCATCTCCCTGCCTCTATAGAAAAACTAAAGTACTTATTTTCAAAATATGAGTGAAATGATTTTCATAATGTCAGGGTTTAGAGAAGTTATCACTGAAGTATTTTGAAACTGATAGAAACGGGACTCCAAAATTAGCTTTCGCACAACTTAAGCTGCTCTGTTTATTTATCCCTGGATTTGAAATTACAGTGAAGCTTAAATTCCTGTAAACCCCAAGGGAAATTTTACAGTCAGCCTTCTCTTTGGCCTCTGGAAGTAGACTTGGCTGGCCCAATAGAGGACTCCCACCACAAGCATCACTGCAAGAGTAGTTCAAGGACATGAGCAACACTGTTCAACAAATATTTGTCTACCGCCTACTGTTCTCTAAGCACTTAGGAAGTCTAATGAGCTGTGTTTCAAAATATTTTTTTAGTTACAGTAATAAAGCGGAAATACAGCGGGCTTTGGAATGACATAGTTCAACTGCTGGCTGTGTTAAGTTTGGACACAAACAATTTAGCCTCCCAAAGTCTCCATCTACATATCAATTACACATACAGCAATCCTGGCCGCCTTGGATGTTGGTAGTCTAGATGAAATAAGATACTCTATCAGTCAGGATGAACTAGGTTATACTGCAGTAATATACAATCCCACGGATCTCAGCTGAAAGTAACAGAGGTTTATTTCTCTCTTGAGCTACACTAGCTGTGGTGTGGTTCCCATGCAGTCATTCTGCAGCCCTTTACTCAAGAGCCCGGACTGATGGCGAACGGCTAGCTATTACATTGCAGGCTGCCATGGCAGAGGGAAAGGACCATCTCACCAGGCAATTAATTGCATGCCAGATGTCAGACTGACACATAGCCTTCCAGTCACATTGCATTAGCTGCGACTGGTGACATGGTGCCACTCACAAAGGGGCCTAAGAGGTATAATGCTAGGGACCCAGAACGTGAGCACCTGCATTTTGGCTGAGCAGCAAAATCAGTGACTGCCATACATGGTAAATATAAAGTGTTTGATATAGATAGCATCCACCTCAGATCTGTCCCTTTCCTCTCTCAAGGTGACATCCTGTATGCCTTCTTGTTTACTAAGTAGAGATACCCGCATTTCAAAAACAGTATCTTTGAATTCACAAACTGTGTTCAGTACAATGCTTGAACTAGAAAATGCGCCATGAAAAAATAATAATGTGATCAAATTAATTTGAAAAACACCATTCCCAATACATCGCCCTTCTTAAGAATTCTTATTGTCTAGGAGCTTATTAGAAGCTCGGAAATGTCCTATGGTAAAGATAACTGTTAACTTCTGTTTAACCCAAGGTTTAACAAACTTATTTTTTCTAAAGATTTTATTTATTTGAGAGAGACAGACTGAGAGAGAGAGAGGGCACATGAGAGAGGGGAGGGTCAGAGAGAGAAGCAGGCTCCCTGCCGAGCAGGGAGCCCCATGTGGGACTCGATCCCGGGACTCCAGGATCATGACCTGAGCCGAAGGCAGTCGCTTAACTGACTGAGCCACCCAGGCGCCCCTTAACAAACTTATTTAATTACCAAACAGGTTCATATTGTTGGAAAATGCTACTCCAATGACTGTAAATTTAGCCTCACTAAATTTCCGGATGACAATGAAAAGGTCTTAGCATTTAAAAACAAAATGTCTTATTCTGAAATTTATTATAGATTTCCTAGTGTGTTAGTTGTTTAAAGTAGTTCTCTATCAGTATATCAGTGAAAGGATGTTAATTACTTTATTCAACAACTATTTATTGAGAATTTAATTCTACCTCCGGTACTACCAAGACTAACACTACTATTTGCATTTATTGAACACCTCCCATGTACCAAATTGATATTCAACCCTCAAGAAACAAAACTGAAAAAGGCAGACAAGATCCTTGCTTTGATGGTGGTCGTGGTCTAAAAGAGGAATATCAGTCAGCATGGTTCTGAAGATTTTGCATGTGTTCATTCCTTTAATTCTCTTGACAACCCTTAAAGTTGGCATTATTATTGATCTCATTGTACAAATGAAGAAAAGAGAGGTTACACAGCTAGCAAAATGTCCAAAATCCAAGGATTGAATAAATAAATT
The DNA here is from genome assembly GCF_054177405.1 of Leptonychotes weddellii. Classification (NCBI taxonomy): domain Eukaryota; kingdom Metazoa; phylum Chordata; class Mammalia; order Carnivora; family Phocidae; genus Leptonychotes; species Leptonychotes weddellii. The sequence continues at coordinate 61,596,625 of NC_138370.1, forward strand.
GTAAAACATCCATATGGTGGTGTGTTTGATAGTCACTAAAAATTCTGTTATGGAAGAATATCTAAGAGGTGGAAAACACTGCTTATGATTTTAATGGCAAAAGGAGAGTCCCATTTTTATTAAAAGTAGAATATTCTTATGTAATCTTAACAGAATGTTAAAAAAAAGAAGAAGATAGCAGGAGGGGAAGAATGAAGGGGGGGAAATGGGAGGGGGAGGCAAGCCATGAGAGGCTATGGACTCTGAGAAACAAACTGAGGGTTCTAGAGGGGAGGGGGTTGGGAGGATGGGTCAGCCCGGTGATGGGTATTAAAGAGGGCACGTTCTGCATGGAGCACTGGGTGTTATACGCAAACAATGGATCATGGAACACTACATCCAAAACTAAGGATGTAATGTATGGTGATTAACATAACATAATAAAAAAACTATATTCATTTTATTCTGCTATAGTGTACATGTAATATAATTCTTTTGTTAAAAGAAAAAAGATAATGTGATTTTTAAGGAAAAAAAATCAGATAATTTATTTTTCTTCCTGCACTGTGGTGGCAGCCGTTGAGTTTGTCTGGGGTTCAGAAGAGGCTGGCTTCCAGCATCCTCCGTTATGGCAAGAAGAGGATCTGACTGGACTCCAATAAGACCAGTGAAATAGTCAATACCAACTCCGGTTGGCAGATCTGGAAGCTGACCACGTGCAAGCCTGTGACTGCCCGTTCCTGGGCTTAATGCCAGAAAAGGGCAGGCATCTGGGCATAGATAAGCCAAAGGGTACTGCTGGTGCTCGAATGCCCAGAAGGTTACCTGGATGAGGAGAATGAGAACTCTCTACCAGCTGCTCAGAAGGCACTGCAAATCTTAAGGTTGGTGGTCACCTGTGTAACAGCCTGTACTTAGCAGTGAAGGGGAGCATGTCCAAGAGCAGGTGGATTCTCACGCAACACGTCACTAGCTGAGGGTTGAAGAAGCCCACAAGAAGCTCTTGGCTGACCAGGCTGAGACCCACAGAGGTAGGCCAAGGAAGCACCCAGTGCCCTGAGGAGTCACTTCAGGCCAGGAGGAGCTCATTGAAGCTATCTGTCCAAGAAGAGACCAAGAAATTAACCTTCCCCTCCTTTGTGTGTACACTGTGACCAAGGCAATTATATAGATCAATCATTCAGTAAAATTAGCCTTCATCTGCCACAGAAGAAAAGAGAGATAACTTAGTAATCCGCCAAAGAAATATGTGTTGCATTTAGTTTTAATAAGGAATCTGTTACTTGATTATGCACCATTTGTCTTGTCTGAACACACCCTCCTGATAAATGTAAAGTTAAAAAAAATCTAGATACTGCTTACTCTGAGGAGTAGAATCACCATGGATGGGTCGGTTTCTTATTATGAAGTCTACGCTGTCAAATAAGATTAACACGAGGTCAGCTAGAGTGTTATGTTGCACTTAGTAAATATTTAATGCTGGATTCCTCTTTACAGTAGAAATTTACCTCTTTAATTCAGATCAAAAGAGGGGAAAGAGCTTTTAGCTTAATTTAAGAAAAATTCAAATGTTTTACATGTCCAGACTGACAATAAGCATTTATTATTTTAATAACAGAAACTTGAGCAGAAAATACTGACTGAAAGAATTCTTTTGAGAACCGACTTAATGAATACATAAGAGTGATTTATTTACCTTAGCGTATTTGCAAGTAAATGGGTGTGAGTAAATGACTGCTTTAGAAGTATTTGGGATCCTTAAAATGATTGTCTCAAGCAGTTTAAATATTCTCCCTTGTAATCTTGAATACACTACTAGTTTTCTTAAATTCTTGCAGAATTAAGCCTTAACCCATCCTGTTAGTAGTGTCAAGGAATATAAAGTGTAGCTCTGAATTGATGAGGTTTTAGGTCTATTGGCATATAATTTAGCCTCATTTTATCTGCCTTTTGCAGCGACAAGGGAATAACCAAATTGAGTATGTGACCAATTGTTAACTACTAATGAGGTTGGCAACTTGTGCATGGTGAAATTAAGAATAAAGGAAGTAGGGATTTAACATGATGGACAAGAAAAGGATGGGGTTCTTTTTTTCTTTCCCTTTCCCAACTTCTACTATAGATTATTTTTCTGTTGATATGAATATTATACATTCTATATGCCTAACTTAACTAAGACCTATACTCATCAACATTTTTATTTTTTCTATGATTAAGGCAAGGACTCTAGAACTCTCTCAGCTCCCTCTTTTCTTTACCTGCTCCCCAGCCAAACCACACACACATGCTTTGTTGCTGTTACATGGAATTTTCACTTTGGATTATCAGACATGTGTACACATGCACACATACACACATTCCTTTTCTTATCAATTATTTAATAAGTTATTTATTCACCCATTATTCCCATATATCTTATGGTGACTGGTTAGATTAATTTCTTTTTTTTCTTAGGGTATTTCCTCCAATAGTCTTTTCAAAGTTGTCCTTTGAATACAATCTTTCTGAGCCCTGAATGCCTGACACCATCGTTCTTGCTCCATCATATTTAAATAATAGTTTTCCTGGATATAAAATTTTACTTTCTCAGCTCTCGTATTTCAACACCTTGAAATAGTACTTTGTTTTCTTCTTGTATCCAGTGTTATCGTGGAGATGTCTGATGTCAGTCTTGTTCTTTTGAAGGTGTTCTATTCTTTCTTTCTGGAAGCATTTATAATTTCTTTCTTTGACCTTAAATTTTATCATAATGTGTCTACATATAGTTTTTTTTAAAGATTTTATTAATTTATTTGAGACAGAGAGAGAGAAAGAGAATGAGCAGGGGATGGGGCAGAGGGAGAGGGAGAAGCAGACTCCCCACTGAGCAGGGATCCTGATGCGGGGCTCGATCCCAGGACCCGGGAATCATGACCTGAGCCAAAGGCAGCCACTTAACTGACTGAGCCACCCAGGTGCCCCTCTACGTATATATTTTTTTCTCATCCATTTTGTTTAGCTCTCTCTGAGCTCCTTCACGCAGAGATATTTCATCCTTCTTTCATTCTGGAATAGTCGTAGGCTTTTCCTCAAACATTTTCTTTTTTCCACCTAATTGTTTTTCTTTTCAAGGATTCCTATTAATTGAATGTACTTCTCTCCTACATTTAAAATTGTTCTTTTATACATCCTATCCCTTAATAATAATAATAATAATAATAATTTATATTTATGTAGCATTTGCTATGTGCCAAAGACTCTTCTGTCCATTTTGCATATATTAACTAATTTAATCTTCACTACAAATCTATAGGGTAGGTCCTATTACTCTATCCATTTTACAGATGAGAAAATGGTTACAATTAAGTGACTTGCTCAGGGTCATTCAGCCAGTAAGTGGCAGAGCTGAGATTTGAACCTCTGCGTCTAGATCCAGAGTTCACATTTTTATTTAAAATCACTATGCCTTGAAGCTTGTCTTTATTTATCCCTAATGCTGCGGGTAGAGTTTTTTGACCTGTTTTATCCAGCTTCTTGTTAATTTTTGGTTATACACATTGTGCTATTTATCTCTCCTATTAAATTTTTATTTTAGCTCATGTTTTTCATACTTCGCTATTTTTCTGTTATTTTCTTCGAAAGTACTGGTTCTTGCTTCATGTTACCATTAACCTCCCTTATTTCTTAGGGAATATGTATGGTGCTTATTTTAAATTTGACAGCTATTTCATTAATGTAACTTCATCCACTACAGCTTGTCCAGTTCTTTGGTCGCTGTTGTGCTCCTCAGCTCTCTAATGTTCCTTGTGAGCTCAGGGTCACGTTGATGCTCTTCATTAGTAATGTGAACTGAGGCCCAGTCCCTATATTGTATCCTTGCTGGTGAGTTTAGGGGGTTGGCAGCTGGCCAGAGGCTCCCAGAGTAAAGGAGGAAGCAGGGAGAACTCCAGGACCCCCTCTTCACTGCAGCTAGTACCACCCTGATACACTCCTCCCACTAGGGGCTGCCATTTTTCTGCATCCCAATGTCACTGTAGGGGTTCTATTCTTTCCAATAGAATTTGAATGAATGAAATGATGTAACACTAACTCTTCCAAAAATTGTTCCCATGTTCTCCCAGGAACATAGGCAATATTAGGTCACCATTCTGTTATTAATTTTGGAAATGTTAGAAGCAGGATCTGGAAAATGTCTGCGTTCAAGGAAAGTGATTTTGGTTTTCCCTTATTAGAAACTTCAGAGAAGAGGTTTAAGAGAATGTATTTAATAAAGTCTCACAGATGTTTTATCATCTAGTCAGAAACACACAATGAAGCTGAAACATTTAATAGAAGGAAAATTTACCAATCACAGCTAACATTTACTGAGCACTTATGTTGTTTTGGCACTGTGCTCAGAACTTTAAATGTGTTATCTTACTTATTCTTCACTACAATTTGATGTAAAAGTACTATTTTTATCTCTGTTTCATCAGGGAAGAAAACCAAAGCTTAGAAAGTTTAGTTGTTCTTCTTTTTTAAAGTTTTATTTATTTATTTATTTTTAAAGATTTTATTTATTTATTTGAGAGAGAGAGAATGAGAGAGAGAGAGAGCATGAGAGGGAGGAGGGTCAGAGGGAGAAGCAGACTCCTCGCTGAGCAAGGAGCCCGATGCGGGACTCGATCCAGTGACTCCAGGATCATGACCTGAGCTGAAGGCAGTCGCTTAACCAACTGAGCCACCCAGGCGCCCAAGTTTTATTTATTTTTTTAAGTAATCTCTACACCCAAAATAGGGCTCGAACTCACGACCTTGAGATCAAGAGTCACATGCTCTGCCAACTGAGCCAGCCAGGCACGCGCCCCCCCCCCACTTTTTTTTAACTTCAGTGTTCCTGATATGTAGAGATAAGAATTTAACAACAACTTTATCGTCAAGCATTGCCTTGGTGATAATAATTATGAAATCTCTGGCACTAGATCTCAGTAGCATATTCCAATGCTCACAGAGCAAAAAGAAAAGATAATAACTTGGGTAAGTTGAAAGATTCAGTGTCCGAGGGAATATGGAAATACAAACAAAAAGCTGGATTTTTTACACCCTTTTAGAAACGTTGGATAATCAATGTCTTGAAGCATGAGGTGGATTATTTCCAAAAATCTTGGTGAGAATCCCATAGGTCATTAACATGCATCATCCTTGACCCCCTGGCACCACAGTTCTAAATGAAAGATATAACTTCTCATTCAAGTAACTGGCGTTTTTCACTAGGGTGATTATCACAGTTAATAGTTACCATAATATAGGAGGCCATAGAATGCCCAGGAACTTGTAAGTTTATTTTGTTCATAAAATGATGTGTGTGTCTCTATAAAGATATAGATCACTAAAGCAATACGGTAAGCATTTAACTGCTTTGTGTTTAGAACTGGATTTACTCCTCATGGGGCTGGCCTCACTGAAGGACTACGTAGGATCACCGGGCTCGTGCTATCCTGGGAACAAGTTCTGGAAAGGACTCCAGGAGCAGAAGAGGCACCACGCCGAGAAACCTGTCACTGCAAAGCTGTTCCTCACTGTGTGGCAGTGAGGTAGTATACTTCAGACTTTCAAAGCAGTAGAAAAAGATTTGACCTCCAAGTATTTCTTGAGTATTTCCACAGTAAAGAAGTATTCTCTCTGGTAGCTAAAGGAAGAAAATTAGGGGCGAAACAGAAGACAATATTCATTCTGTAGGCTTTGATGGACCATCTCCAGTATTTGTCAGAGAACTAAACCCTGAACGATAAGAGCAAAGGTGTCATGTACACCATTCCCGTCTGGTTGGTCCAAGAGGTAATTGTAAAACTATTGATGGACCTTATATATCATGGCAGTGATTCTTAAATTCAACTGTGTTTAAGAATTGTCTTGGGGGGGCGCCTGGGTGGCTCAGTCGGTTAAGCGACTGCCTTCGGCTCAGGTCATGATCCTGGAGTCCCGGGATCGAGTCCCACATCGGGCTCCCTGCTCGGCGGGGAGTCTGCTTCTCCCTCTGACCCACTCCCCTCTCATGCTCTCTGTCTCTCATTCTCTCTCTCGCAAATAAATAAAAAAAAAAAAATTAAAAAAAAAAAAAAAAGAATTGTCTTGGGGGGCGCCTGGGTGGCTCAGTTGGTTAAGCGACTGCCTTCGGCTCAGGTCATGATCCTGGAGTCCCGGGATCGAGTCCCGCATCGGGCTCCCTGCTCAGCGGGGAGTCTGCTTCTCCCTCTGACCCTCCTCCCTCTCGTGCTCTCTGTCTCTCATTCTCTCTCTCGCAAATAAATAAAAAAAAATAAAAATAAAAGAATTGTCTTGGGGGAGGGTCTTTAAAAATGCAGATATTCAAGATGCCTGCCAAGATTTTGAATCAGCAGATTTAGCAAGAGCAATTAGGTCAACTGCACAGAACAGAACATTCTAAAATAATTCCAACTGTCTGAATACATTAACAGCTTATTTGCTCTGAAGGAACACAGTCCTTTGGTCATCACAGGGACTCATGGTTCTTTCTTCCTGCTTCACCATTTTAGGTGCCTGGCTCCCATCCATAGAGTCACCTCATGACCCAGAACACCTGCTGGCCCTCAAACCATTATGTCCACTTCCAGGCTGGCAGTGAGAGAAATGGAAAAGAAAAAGAGCACTCCTTCCCTTTCAAGGTACCTTCCTAGAAATCCTACACAGCACATCTGTCTTCATTAGATTGGTCAGAACATTGTCCCGTGGAAATGGCAGACAGGAAATGTATTTTAATAGGTGTTTTGCTAGCCCCAACTAAATAAGGATCATGTTACTGAAGAGGAGAGGAACAATGCTGTTGTGATAGCCGACTAGGAATCCCAGCTCCACTGTATGTGGAATGTTGTCCAGGAATCTGCAATTTCAACACATTTCCTGGGTGATTCTGATGCAAGTGGCCCATGGAGTACACATTGGAGAACAGTACTGTAGACAATCATAATAAGGGAAAAAGTAGAATTGGATGATATTAAGGTTTATTTTTTTTTGGATGATACTAAGGATAAAAAAAAAAAAAGCAGTCCATTTAACAGAGGCACTCAGGCCTAATGAAATGTATACCTTGAAAAGAAAACTGACATTTATTAAGAATGCTGGAAATGGGGTGTGAGTGTTAATAAAAAAAAAATTAGTTGGCTAAGTATTGTCATATTATTATATATGGACTACTATTCCCAAGTATTTGGAATAAACGAGAACACACACACACACACCCCCTCCCCACCCCGCATCCAGAGACTGATCATAATCAAATCTTTCTTTCAGGTGGAATCTTGAGTTCTGTAAAATCCCAGTTATCAATATGATTGCTAATGAATCTGAACAGTTATTTTAGCTTTCCTAGGTTCCGATTTTAGAAAAGAGGTGCCCAGTGATGACCCAAGCTGTGGTTCACATTCATGGCCTCTATGTTCAGGCCACACTTTCATTTTCCTTCCCTCCTCCTCTCCCCGGCTGCTTCCAGACTTTCTCTATTACCCAGATTCGACTTAAAAAAAGCTTTTCACTGGCAGTAGCCCTTTCTCTTCATGAAAGAGCCACACCAGCCTGGCCACTGCTGGGATTTCCAAGAGGTCAGCAGCTGGGGCACATCATTGGAACGGGCAGACCAACTAAACAACCATTCAGGGACCTCGGGGCCTGAGCGCCCTGCTGGCCTGGAAACCTCATGCAGCGCCCCAGAACCTCACTGGCCAGGCCCTGCTCCACAAAAGCACCTCAGCAGGGGAGACAAACAGCTGCTTTGCTCCCTAGAGCTAAGGCGCAGAGCAGAAACTGAGAACAGAAGAATCCCTGTGGTAAACATTAACGGAAAGAATTGGTGTGTGGGTCCCAGAAGGAACTGTAAGCCTAGAAATTAGAGCTTACAGCTTAGAGCATGGAACTCTAGCCTCTTGGTTAGCATGTTTTAAGCACATCTTTGGACTAAACCCACTGAAAGGCTCGACATGCTGTAACCTTCACAATAAGCTTGAGAAGTACGAAATATCGTCCCCCATTTGTACTGGAAAACGTTAAGAATGAGCTAGTTTGCTAAAGACTCTCAGCTGGTCAGGAGCCAGACCCACAGCCCGACCTTTCCATTTTACCCCAGAGGATCCTTGATGAAGACTGAACACAACTGTGGGGGGCAAGTGAAATTACAGTGGGGAATCACAGATAAATGTGATAATGTTTATGAAACAACAGAAAAATTAAAGGATTAAAGGACACCAACATTTCCAGGATGAATACATGCTCTTCCCATGAAATCTAGAAATACAATTATACTGACAGTCTCCCATAGATTAGATGGTGGACAAACAGGAACACTTGCAAGACAGAACAGGGCGTTTGGCAGCTTCTCAGAGTCATTAAGGGAATGCGTCACGGAGCCAGTCTGCAAGCCTATGCACCTCGCTGACAGGTGCGGTGCGTCTGCTTGGGGCAGCGAGCTGGGCAACGGGCCCACGCCCTGGGAAGCAGAGCCAGGCAGAGACACTTGAAATCAGTGCGTGGCCCAGACTTTCTTGTACATTAGTTATCTGGGCAACAGAAGAAATTTAGCAAGGTGGAGAAAAGAAAGGCCATTTGTACCTTAAACCCAGAACCAAGTGCTAAGAAGCAAGATGTTAAATCATGGAATGAGAGGAACAAAGGATTAAACAAGAAATTTACAACACTCGTGATGTACTATATGTTGGCTAATTGAATTTAAGTTAAAAAAGAAAAGAAAAAGAAAAAGAAATTGACAACACTGAGGGATAAGTGCCATGTTCATGCCTATAAAACCCAGCCTGATTAATATCACCATTAACACTGCCAGGCACGAGACTATGAGAGACAACACACAGCCACCCTTGGCCTTCTGGTGGTAAGGAAGACCTAGGGCCTCATCGTCCACATCCAGAGCACATAAAGCACCTTGCACTCAAATACTCAATGTATACGTGTTGAAAGAAAGAAAGTAAAAAGAAAAAGAACCAAAGTGTGGCCGGGTAGTTGTTTGAATGTAAGTCTGCTGCGGATCTAAAAGTGAGAGAATGCTCTTCCTTTGGCTGAATGTCTGTAGGGGGAAAATAAAAACATGGGAGACAGTGAAATCATACTCATTTTTTAGAACTCATTAAGCACTATACCAGACACTCAGAAACACTTTAAAAGAACGTATCATTTAATGCAGGAGCCTGGCAAACCAGCTGTCAACAAGGCACATGCATTGATTTCAAACCTGCAGCATGTGATGTTTTGGGTCATTTTAGCCTCTTGAACTTGGCCCTAGGCCCCATTTGAGAATCACAAAAAAGGCAGCTGCTGGGCCTGCATCCACCAGTTCACGTCGTGCACTCCAGGTGTAGTCTTTCTGTTTTTTCCCCTCACACTGCTACAAACATTCCGTCTGGGTCCTAACGGGTGCGCAGTGGGGCCACGTGAAGCTGGGAGGCCTATACTTACGAGACCAGGCCAATCCTGTGGCTTTCCGACGAGTGACATCCCACATCGGGCTCCTTGCTCAGCGGGGAGTCCGCTTCTCCCTCTCCCTCTGCCTGCCGCTCCCCCTGCTTGTGCTCTCCCTCTCTCTCTCACAAATAAATAAATAAAATCTTAAGAAAAACCCAAATAAGTCAATCAGAGAAAGAAATGTATCATATGATCTCACTGATAGGAGGAATTCTTAATCTCAGGAGACAAACTGAGGGTTGCTGGAGTGGAGGGGGGTGGGAGGGATGGGGTGACTGGGTGATGGACACTGGGGAGGGTATGTGCTCTGGTGAGCGCTGTGAATTGTGTGATGAATCACAGCCCTGTACCTCTGGAACAAATAATACATTATATGTTAAAAAAAAGAAGAAGATAGTAGGAAGGGAAAAATGAAGGGGGGGAAGTTGGAAGGAGAGACAAACCATGAGAGACTATGGACTCTGAGAAACAAACTGAGGGTTCTACAGGGGAGGGGGGTGATGGGTATTAAAGAGGGCACATACTGAATGGAGTACTGGGTATTATAGGCAAACAATGAATCATGGAACCCTACATCCAAAAAATAAATAAATAGGAAAAACAAAAAACAAACACCTAGGAGCTCTGGCCCTGGGACATTCTTGCTTCCCACCTCACCTTACCTTCCCTCTCCACAGCCTAAGGAGTTGGTTTACCCTGGTTACCAATCTAAAAGATGGTCTTTTAGGGCGCCTGGGTGGCTCAGTTGGTTAAGCGACTGCCTTCGGCTCAGGTCATGATCCTGGAGTCCCAGGATCGAGTCCCACATCAGGCTCCCTGCTCAGCAGGGAGTCTGCTTCTCCCTCTGACCCTCCTCCCTCTCATGCTCTCTGTCTCTCTCTCATTGTCTCTCTCACAAAATAAATAAAATCTTAAATAAATAAATAAATAAATAAAAATAAAAAATAAAAGATGGTCTTTTAAAGAAAAAGCAAAAACAAAAACCTGTCTCTCCCCCCCACCTGTCTCTCACTTTGCCTTCTGACACATGTCCCTCTCCTAAGCTCATCCTCTATAGGGCCTCACCCTTCAGACCCATCAGCTCTGTCCTGCTTATCCAGTGGTGCCATCAGCAAGGATTCTAAGGCATAGTTAATAAGAATAGAGACTGGAGGAAAAATGTTTAGAACTATAGGAGGATCTTCAATCCTGTCTGTTCTCAGAAAATGGCCAAGACAGATTTCTGCTGAATCAACAATATTAGATATATCACACATGTAAATAATGTCCTTCAATCTGTAAACTAGGCCTGTCATTATTTGTGATTCTACCACTCACGATAAACCTTTTGTTTGAAAAGGCTTTCCACCATTCCCCACTGGTGGAGAGCCAGGATGGTTCATTTGCCACCCCTGTTTCTCAGCTTTTCAATATTCACCAGTTGAGCTGGCCTATAATTTGGAATATGAATCGCATGGCCCAAATAATAAGTCCCAAATAAGATGTGCAGTTTAGGGAACTGTGTGTGCATCTGTGTGTTTACCAACAAACAGATAGATGGTAGAGGGACACACCTGTTGTTATTAACACAGGCTTTTGTTTTATCTTTGTATCTGCCTTGGCATTGCTTTACAAAAGGAAGCTGCCTTATAAATAGCTCGCTATGGAATTTAGAGTGTTCACCACGGTGTCAGTTTAGAAGCTCTGTATTGCCCACATCAGAAGGCTGCTGAGCACGAACAGTACCCCGGCTGTAACTGGGTACACTCAGCATACCGTAACAGAACTAACACAGACATCAGCTGTGTTGGTGAAACTCTCCCATTCCAGGGACAGGGACCAGCTTGCCTTTCCATATCACTTTCTTGTGAGGATTTAAGATCTTCAGAACAGTCACGTCATATTGAACTTTAAGCTCTACAACCAAAAAGCACAGGTAAAGGCTAGGCAAGTAAATGCGCCCCCTTCTCTTGACAAGACTGCCGGCTAGATGCCTCAGTATGATCTCGGAAAAAAACTGATGACCTCGTTTACTTGGTTGCCCACAACTAGGGCAATGGGATATGATTCTACAGAATTTAGAGTAAAAACACCAAGGCTTGAGTCCTGATACTGCATTGCTGACTACAGGATCATGAACACTGAACCCGCTTAGCCTCAATTTCCTGGACTCTAAAACGAGAATAACACCTTTGTGGTTAAAAACGAAGTCATTTAATATTTATAGGCCCCCTTTCTTCTTTATGGGGTAATAGTTATTAAATAAGCAAATGTGTGTGACAGCACTTTATAAAATAATAAATGAGAAAAATGTTAGGTATTTTCTAAAGCCACCTTCGACTCAGATAGTTCTAAGACTATGGTCACAACATGCCTTCTCATTTGAGAGTGAAAATGTTTATCTTTCAGCTCTGTAGCCCCTTTCCAAGCTCAGTGATTACTATATGATAGACACTCAGTACAGGTCAGCTGAATGAGAGGAATGCAGCGGAATCCGAATTCTCTGCTGCGGGAATGAGTTGACTGCCTTGCCCTGCCAAAAAGTAGTTAGTATACTAAGCCCGTAAGTAGAAATGTGGAGTGGTTGGTAAGTGAGCCCCCAGATGCTGGGTACCTAAGAGAGACCTCCCTGACCACACCCTGTTGCCCTCATACCAGGAAAAAAAAAAAAAATGTGTGCTTAGGAGCACATCCTAACGTGCTGACTTCAGAACATGTGTTGTGAATGAGGTGCCGTGTTGGTCACTGTCACCGCAGGTCAGTTGCCACATGGAGGCCGTCTGACTGCAGATCAGCGTGCCACAGACGCCACGACATACCATCGTTTCAGCATACTACTTAAATAAACCTTAAAACTTTCACGTTCCAGTCTCTTGCTAAGTGTCCGTTCTGCATGTCGCATCAGGTCACCTTGCATTGAAAAGTCTGGATGAGCAGGTGAAGCCACTGAGATCTGCAGTGCCTGAGTCCAGACACGCTGGAAAGATGAACAACTCCTACATAGGGAAAAATAAAGATGAAGCGCCAAGAATGAAAACGGACTCATGTCCCTAAGTAAAATAATAATAATGATGATGATAATAATAAATAAATAAAATAATAATAAAAAAGGAAACCAGCAAATTTACAAATTATATTTAATCATACTTAATGACACAGCAAGGAGGTAAACTCTGAAACGCTCACGCGAAGCCAAGATTATGACTCCTTCAGTTCATGCCCATTCAAGCCACATAGCCCTCTCGCACAGTGACTTAAACTTTTATTTCTGCCTCGTTATAAGAAGACAAAGACTGCAGTTCATCAATCCCACCCATTCCCACTTTCTAGTACGAACCAATGGATGGACCTATTTTGGGGGGGATCAGTTTGAGGCCTGGCAGGAAAACCAAGAGAATCATATTCAGAGAATCACTGCTCTGAAAGAAAAGTCTTCTTGTTGGTTTGTCGACCTATTGCTGAGGTGTCTAAAGAATAAATGCAGGGCGCCTGGGTGGCTCAGTTGGTTAAGTGACTGCCTTCGGCTCAGGTCATGATGCTGGAGTCTCGGGATCGAGTCCCGCATCGGGCTCCCTGCTCGGCAGGGAGTCTGCTTCGTCCTCTGACCCTATCCCCTCTCATGTGTTCTCTCTCTCTCATTCTCTCTCTCTCAAATAAATAAAATCTTTAAAAAAAAAAAAAAGAATAAATGCAAAAAGTACATTTTCTCAAAACCTCAAGATATCCATAGCTCTTGGTTTCAGAGTGGTCAGGGGAAGGAGCGCCAGCAATGTGGAGAAATCCAAGCTGCGGAAGGAGGGGTGCCAGTCCCCCACAGCAGCCACAAAGAGAAACACGGATGGAGTGGCTGCTTACCTCCTGAGGAGCTAGTCCCTCAGACGGCTGTGGTGCTCTAAAGCCATTTCCTTCATTCTCCTTATTTTCAGTTTTTCCTGTCTTATGTCTTAAATTCCTTTATAGCTTTTACGGTAACTGTGGCAAATAATGTTATTGACATTTGAAGCCCGTTCCCTGGAAAAATTAGATGTAAGGACGAAACAAAGAGAATTGACCACTGTTAATTTCTCCGACAGTCCTTTGTGACTTGCCAGAGGTGAAGTGGAGAGAGATGTGTGTGCACTTGTGGGGTGTGGAGCTGAGTTGGGGAGTCTCAAAGAGGAAATAAATCTTGATGATGCTTCAGCATGTAGCAATTGCTACGTTTTGGTTTTCCACCCAGCAGTGAGGCACCTGGTCAGATCAGGTGTCTGGACCAACATGGAGCTTACAGCTCTGGTTCTTCTGCTTGAGCAGATCCTTAGGGGGCGGCTGCAGGCTGAGCCAGGCTGAGCAGACAAGAGCGGTTTATCTGATAAATTTTGGAGTTTCAGCTCACTGATTTACTCAGTACAAACAAGAAGATTTACTTAGGAATACTAACACATTCTTCTTCAAAGAATAGATGATTCAGCCAAGTAGCAGACAAAATGATCTCAAAACTCTACATTCATTGAGATCAATATAGATCTAATGGATAAGAAACCATTATTTTGTATAATATTCGTTGAACATGTTAGCAGCTTGGATTGGTTTAATCTTCCATTATGGTTTTTATGACTTTTATTTTTTATTTTTTTTAAAGATTTTATTTACTTATTTGACAGAGAGAGACTGCGAGAGAGGGAACACAAACTGGGGAAGTGGGAGAGGGAGAAGCAAGCAGGCTTCCCGCTGAGCAGGGAGCCTGAGGCTTGGCTCAATCCCAGGACCTTGGGATCATGACCTGAGCCGAAGGCAGACGCTTAACAACTGAGCCACCCAGGTGCCCCTGACTATTTTAATCTGTAGAGAATCTGAAGTACCTATGAGGTTATGATGCCCCCCAAAATTCCAATAGCATTTGAATCTGAGTCTTACACTGTGTCTTAATTTCTCCATCATTCTGTGAGAGAGAAGAAATGGTAATGGACTCCCCTCGACAGGTTGTTTGAATGAGAGCCCAAGACTCTAGAGTCCTATGCCGTATGGTTTTTGTTTTTACTCCTTCCCATCCGCACCACCCCCCCGACCTTATCAGACTTTCCATCTGAACATGTGTTCTTTTCAAAGAAGACAATAGAAATGGGAATGTTCATTGATTTGATCTCTGATACTAATCACTGCTCTGAAAGAAAAGTGCAGTTCTAATATCCCAAAAAGAGTGTTTGTCCCTCAGAAAATAATTATGAAAATTAACTTGATTTATGCTTCTTAAATGAGGCATAAAGCAGTTCACAGTATGTTCCCTTCTAAAGAATGCTGAAGGGGAAACAGAGATGTCAGATATTCTGCTGTTTTTTGAATCGTTGGGCTTTATTTGTTTACTTCCTTTTCCCACCAAGCTATGACAAAAGGAAGTCCACACTCATTTTCCATTTACATTTCAACCCATAATTTGCCTTCTCCCTTAACCTCCTGAACACCCCCGTACCTAACAATAGTGGGATACTTATTCATCAAGGCCACTCAATCCCCTTATTGGTCAAATCCACTGTGTGATGAGAGTCCCTATCTCTCTTCTATATCGCGATGCTATTCAGATTTTTAGCTTCTAAAACTCACTCCTTCCTGGCCTCCTCACACAGCTTCTCCTTGTTCTACTCTTAACATTTGTGCCACTATTCCTCAGTCTTCTTCTAGAACTGTTCTTGATCTTTCTTCTTCCCTCTTATATTTTTGTGACCTTAATCTCACCTCCTTCCACTTTTGAAAAATTCTGCATAGACTCCCCCAGATGGTCTAATTCATATCCTTGGCTTCAACCACCACTGTTATGACTCCTAAATATATCCCCATCCCTGAGCTCTGTCTTGAGCATGAGACTCCAGTCTCCAGTTGTCTACTCTGTATTTCCACCTATGAGACCAGAGACTTCTCAAACTTATATATCCAGACCAGGCTTGTCCTACTTCTCCCAAGGCCGACTCCCCCAAATTAGCCAGTATGTCACATACAACCAGTTACACTTATCCCAGTGCCCAATCGCAGGCTGTTATGCCTCAGACGCATTTCTTGCCTTTCTTGGCAGGCTCTTCTGCCAGCTGGCTTCTGGCTTGGTTGGCCAATGTGAGGCCTTTGTGGGAGATTGGACGGTGAGAAGGGGAAACCAGGGTATTACACGCATATACATATACATCCCGCCCGACGAGACTTAGAATGGTTTCTGTTTTCTTCATTGGACCTGTCTGAAACCCCCTCCTTCTCACCCCTCAAATCAATCCATTCTCTCTTCTGCATCCTCATTGCCATTGAATTACTGCTGGTCTTCATCATTTCTCTCCTACATTTTGGTGATAGAATTTATGTCCTTTAAGTTACATCTCCTCATCTAATCCACTCTCTACATACTTGCAGAACGAACTGTGATGATAATGAGATGTTACTCTCTTCTTTAAACTAAAACTGATAGCTATCCTCAAAGGAAAATCAGTCACAAGTAGCCCCGTTAGAATAGATCACCATCCCTTGGAGCATGTCATTGTGCAACTTGGCAACAACTGATTGGCCCAAGGATGTCATCTGATCTGAAAGGAACAGACCTAAAGGATATGGGCCTCAATGGCCATGAGGTAGCCCAGCAGAGAACTTTGTTCATGACCACCAATATTGCATAATGACTGGTCAGCTTAATTAGATCGTTTGGAAATTTTAAACGAGAGAGACAGAGGCCCAGCAGAGTGGAGAAGTAGAAGAAACACAAAATCAAGGTGTAAGGAAAACCATGAGGCAGCAGAAGCGTCAATACACCGAAGGTTGGGAGCAGTAGGTGGGCAGCAATAGGAGTAGCAGCCATAAGCTCAGCGGAATGATGTATCTGGGACAAAATCTAGAATCAAGAGGAGGGTGGCACCAGGGTTGTTGTTGGAACGTGGGAGCAGTTGTGAGCTGATTGGGGAGATGTGACCTTTCATCCTTTGATTCCTATATTCCCACTTCTCCATGTACCCTTAAATAAACCCCCGTCCATAAGCCTTACATTTCTCTTCCTAACAACGCAATCCCACCCCTATTCAGCATGTGTTTGACAAAACTGCATGCTCATAAGGCTCACCTGAGGTACTCGGAAAGTTTAGGAAATGCCTTCTTTCCACTTCAGAGTCTCAGTGTCAAGTTCTCCATGATCTTGCCTCTTGTCTCTAACATCACCTGAGTCTAGTGTTGCCTTCCTCAAAGGAACGGTGGAACCGTAGGGCTACTTTTCTCTCAAAGCAACAATATAAACACAGGTACTTGTTCTCAGGGATTGGTAGCAATCCAACCATGCGTTGGGTTCTCCTGGCTCTGTCCTTTGTATGTGCTTCTCCAGGTGCCTGTACTGGCCTGGAGAAAGGTCTCTTTCACTTCAAACGTTTGTACTCTTTACAACTCAGTTAAGGTATCATTGAAAACTTGTTTCACATCTCTCTCCTCCACTGGCCCCCAACGGACAGGTATAGGTTTTGTCTCTGCCCTTCTGACACTTGTACAAGCTTATCATTGTTTTGAAACCTATTTGCTTGCCATTCTTTCTCATGAGACTGAGCAACTATAGGACTAAGATTCCAACTAGTTCATTCTTTTGTGGCCCTGCCTGGAGCACACAAAAGGTCTGCAAGAAACTAATACATTCACTGGATGAAAGCTTGCCTTATTTACGGGAGGCCTCAGGAAGCCAAGGTCATATAGAGGAAAGAAAACTGGAGTCAGATTGTGGCTCTGCCTCTGGTTATTTGTGTAATCGCGAAGTATCTCAACCTCTGTGCCTGATTTTCCATGTCCGACACGTGGTTAGATGTTTAAGGGTTTGGCTCAGTAACCTCTGTGGTTCTTTGCAATGTTGTAAATGTATCTCAAGACTGACCCTGGGATTTGCTGCTACTCACATTGCATCCCTGCTCGACCCGTAGCCAGAGTAAAATGGCAGGCCACACTGGTAGTGTTAAATATCTGGTGATTGAGTTCATGCGCAGGGCTCTATGCGTTGTTGCTGCTTGGCTTTGTGGAATGGAGAGGAGAATTGTTATTTCCTATCATGCAGAACCTTTTTCTACATAATCGAGGTCAGCTTCCAGATGTAGATAACATAGATCATATCAATGTGAAGGCAGATCCGCATAGTTTTAATTTCAAATATGTAAAGCTAGCTATGTTCAGTAAAGGAAGCCTTGAAAGACAAAATTCTTCAGGCTACCATGTTCAGAAAAATATTTATGTATATCAAATTCAAAGAGAAGAGAGGGTAGTATATAAAATCGATTTTATTTCATGCACATATATACCAAATATAAATCTAGTTGAGCTAACAGATCTCGGTTAGATAAAAATCTCTAAACAGATTATATAAAACACAATATTGGCAATCAGCATTTCTTATATGCTTTTCATCTATCACAACAAGACTTTGCTATTGACGTAACTGTGATATCACTGGAAAACTTTTTTTTTTTTTTTTTAATATTTGACAGTAATAGTATAAAACAGAAATGGAAAAATAGGAAATACATCTCTATTCTGAAAAAAAATTTTTAAACAACAAATCTGTAATTCTTTGCTTGTCCTTGCAAAGACAACAGAACTAGCAGAACAACGATCTGGAATATCCAATATACATACAGTCACCACATGAAGTTATATTTCAGTAACTAACTTTTTGGCAGGAAGGGATGCATGACTCCTCCCTGACACCCTACCAACAGTTACTCATGAGTCAAATAGAAGGATTTGGCTAGTCTGCTGAGATTTCCTTGACATGTTTGCTCCCCACCCTCACAATTACAGGCCCTGATTTGAGAGATTAAGGACCATAACTAGTCTCCTAAGAGAGCCCCTTGTCCTGTCTTGCCCCATGCCCTATCCTTCCTCTATACTTTTGGGAGTTACCTTGCTGAACTCAAACCTCCACTGCCTGTTCATAAAGTCTAAACTTCTTGGTCTGCACAAAACTTGTGCCCACCTGATCATTTTCTCTTTTTCCAACCTCTCCTTAACAACCTTGCTCCACTCTAGCCTCTGAACCACTTGCCTCTGCCTGAATGCCCCATGCAGTTCCATGCTTCAGTCATCGAACAGTCGAGTGCCTCCCACTTGTGTGCTAGGCATGGTGTGGGTAGTTTTCCTGCATTCGCTCATACTGTTCCCAATGTGTAGAACGTCCTACTCAAAATCTGTACCCCTGGAAAACATCCCAGGTTTCCAAGTCTCAGTACGCAGTCACTATAATTTTGGCCTTATCGGTTAAAACTAACCAGGTCATCTTCTGTGCTTTACACCAGCTCTGTTGCATGGTCTTAATGCCTCTACATCAGTGCGGCCATAAACTGTGAGGTCCATGTCTCCTTCTTCTTTTCATTCCTATTACCTGCATGGTACTTGACACATTATTTCATCTCAGCCCCAGCTAGTTCTTTGGCCTTCATCTACATATGACAACAAAAGAAGCAACAAAAAGCTGCCTTAGACAGTAATCATTTCACAAATTAGAAGGGAAATTTGGAACTGTAAGGAACGTGCAGAATCCTAAGGATGAATCTTAACTAATGAAGCCCAGAGGCATTCATCAGAGACACAGGAATGGCTCAGTTTCTTCCACAACCACAATCAGGGATCTGTGCTTCTTCTACCTTGTTAAGCAACTAATCAAACTGGGCACAACAAAACAAAACTTTCCTTTGTCCTAAGTTCAACAAATCCTAGTGTTGTGGAATATTGGATAAATAAAACCTTCCTTCCAGTTTCCTCTTCCTGTAAATAGTAGAACATCGGTGTGATGAAATCACCTCCTACTACTTCTCAACCTAATGCCAGATTGCCTACTTCAGATTTCTCTGACCTTCGGGAAGATTTAATTGCTTCTTCCTCCGTATTCCTGTAGCACTGCATACACTCTAATATAGGTAGTTTAAAAATAATAATATTAATTCTAGACCATGAAATTACAACAGGTCAGTGCCTGGCATATAATGAACACCCAAATGAATGAGGAATTGGATCTTATTTTAAGGATATGAAGTAAGACTAATTATGTTAATTCTAACCTTAATATTTCCCTTAGCATTTAATAAGGGATTATTATTGTGAACACAGATTTAACATCAGGCAGTGGTTTTTGCTACCTGAAATACTGAAGTCTGCAAAAAACGTATTTATTTAGGAGGACACCATATGTTTAAAAAAATCGATTTATTTAAACAGATGCTACAAAGGTAATACACAGTAAGTAAAAAACCACTAATACAATAGAATTGTTTTCATGTATACATACTTAAGATAATTTTAAGTGGTTGGAATAGGCCCAGAGAACCTTTATTCTGTGGTGGTGCCATTTTGTGTTTTGACTATTTAAAAACATTTTAAATGACTAAACACAAAGTTCAATTATTATTAAACTCCAACTGAATTTGTTGTAAATTAGTGGCAGTAAAACATCAGCTACACTAAAATCTGCTCTTAAATTTGTTCTGGTTAGATCACTGAGTAACCGACTCTACTCTCCCCATATCACTCATTATGTGACTCATTATCTTGTGACTCCTGATAGTTTATAAAGCAATTTTAGTACTTGAAATGCAAGTCTAGCTTATGGCCTAGTTTTTATAATTTGGTAAGTCTACAAAAGTATTTGAAGCTTGCTTTAACAGTGCTACATCTCAACCCTGATATTAAAACAGCCTCAGTGTAATCAATTTACATGCCTGGTGGCACTAAGACACTCAGGAACTACTTCAGACAGTTATTTCCTTGTGGCATCCTTCTTTTAAGGATGGAAACTATACTTTGCAATGAAATGAAGAAATCTGTTAGAAGACAAATCTGAGGACTTTTAAAAATTATACAGTACATTAGTAAGTGCTTTAAAAAGTAAACCATCCAATGACATATATGAAAGTTATACCATGGATGCAAGGTCATAAGAAAACAGATTAAACTTGTTTTTACATTCACTTCTACAAATGCTCTCTAGTAACCACACTGGTATTATAAAGCAATCAAGAACAACGTTTGTCTCTCACCAGTCTGTGTATATGCAGATATTTGCATATTTAATTGGCACATACACACTCCAAGTATACAAATTACTTCAATCCTATATCCATTTACCTCTCAGAGTGGTTTAATGTCACCACAGTGACACATAAAAGGAAAAAAAGAAAAAATGAATGCCAGGCTTCCGAGTAAGTAAAGCCAAATCAGATTGTTCAACTGATGCTATAGTAGCTTATTTCTGCAGGAAAACACAGATTTCTATAGTTCTGGTCAGTTACTTTATCATTAAACTCTAACTTCGCCAACATGGTTTCAAGTAATGAAAGTATTTTTGACTTATTGGGAATTATACGTAATACATGGGGAAAAAAAACAGATCATGAATTTTTTTTGCCAATCATCAAACATGTTCTCATCTGAACGAGGGAAATTCTCTTAGTTTAATATAAGTTTTTCAATGAAACAATAAATTTACAATGAAGTTAGTGGTCTCATTCAATAGGTCTTCTAATCTTCAAATTCAGGCCTAAGAGAGAAGAACAATGATTACAGGAGAAAAAAAATAAATAAATACTCTCCTGTGGCCATCATCTTAGGGGCCGGTTCTCTTGTAATGATGAATTCTATCACAAGTTGTCACGTTTCCAAGATCTGCACAGGGCTTTAAAATGGAACTGCCTGAGAAGATTCAGAAAGCCTTTGTTCTTGGGCTTACACAGTAAGCACTTTGCGTGATTCTTAGTCACATTTTTATCCAGAACACAGTGTTACCGGTCACATTTTTGTCGACGATGCTTATACTGACTTGTGCTCTATAAATATAAACATATTTATACACAAAATACAACACTGACATGGGGATATGAAGTTAGCCAGCCATCCATAAGAAGAATGGGATAAAAATTGCAGGAAGGGTAGTATAGGATGCCAAGCCCAGACAGACTATAGATGCCAATCCCAAGACCGCTGAAGCGAGAACACTTCTCTGATCACGAATAATTATCTTCACATTCTCACAGAACTGGAAAATAAAATTTAAGAATATTAGAAAAGGGGGCTGAACCTAAGAAGAATCACATGTACCAAATAGTAAAGCATAATTTTCTCACCTATTTTCTGTCTAACAGAAAAACCAGAATTTCTCTTATGACTTCAGAAAGAATTTAAGGTATGAATAGTTCAGTTTCTTGATTCCACATCCCATAGTAACTGAAATGATGCTTCAGGCAACTAGGTTCACAAAGGCAGCTGCCTTTGTAAATACAGACTTTTTATAGAAAACTACAGAGAATGTAACCACATAAAAGTTATTCAGGATTAAAGGTTAAAACTTTAAACTGCCTGTCAATAACAATAACATATTCTACAATTTCATAAGCAAAGGAATCTCTAATCTTGAGTGATAAAATTTAGCCTATTATCATTGGTGAATTCAGTTCCTACAACTCGTCATTTGAAAATTTGATGATACCAATGAAAACTGTCCTCATAGGTCTCAAAATCTAAAGGCACAGAAAGTCTCATTTTTTGGTCATATCCCATTCTCTGAGTAGATTAAATTCAGTCAGTTATGTGACATAAAATTGGCTGCTGGAGATAAAGGTAAATTAAATATGATCCCTACTCCTGAGGAAGGCATTCTTCTAATATGTGAAATTGTTCTTCTTTAAAAACCAAATTTACTCAGAAGTGATGGCTTATATTTGAGTCCTGGCTCACCTCTTATTAGCTCCAGTAAATCTCATGTAAATCATTTAACTTGTCCAGACTACCCTCTTCTCTTCCATGGGAATAAGAAGGTTGTTGTGAGGATCAAGTGAGATCTTTAATGCAAAAGTATTCTTCCACATGCTGCATAAATGTAAGGCATTACAATGATTATTATTACTGCTACATCTGTTGACAATTAGCTCTACCTCATCACTGTCTGGGCAAAATTTAGCAATGAACTGCTCTATTTTTGTATGTGACTTGTGCTACTCATACTAGTTTTAAGCTCCTTTTCTAGACATGACATTGTATATGCTTTGAGGGTCTCCTACAGTGGCCTATACGGTCCTGGACAGCTAGGTTTCTAAATTCTTAATGGGCAGAGTATACAAGCCCAATATATTTTAATGCACTATCTTGACTGTAAGGTTGTCTCTCTCCATACTTTTATACAATTTCTAGACAAATTCCTGTTCCTGTTAGTTATCCAGATGTTGTTTTCTTACATGTCAAACAGATGATTTGTCTCTTTCTGCGAAACAAAAACATTGAGTCCCAAATACACAATCTTAAAGTGGTGAAGATCAAACTAAATGAAGTTTTCAGGACAATGAGAAAAGGTGCTTGGCAAATAATGGGAAGATATGCGTTTAGGTAAATGAGTAAGCTGTCTTCGTACAGTTACGCTCTTTTTGTCTTTTTCCCAATAATTGTTAATTAAGGAAAATGGAGAAGCATGGTGGACTCCTTTCCCCAAAAGCAGATTTTCTCAAGGAGCATCTTATTTCTAATGTCCTGTTCTTGTTCACTTGGCCATTAGCCCAAGGAGGCATCTCTAGTGGTGCTCAACGGGAGGGAATGTCCTGCATTGCTAGAAGGTAGCCTGTTGGGGCACTTTTTGAGTACGGAAACCCCAGAAATTAAAAGGGGTATTTGCATTCATTTTTTGGCAATAAAATCAGTACCAGCAACATTAAAAAAAAGAGTTGAAAAAGCATAAGGCATAATAAGAGTAATTAAGGGCTTTATAGTTTATAGAACTCTGAAATTGTTAATAGTAATATAAAACTCCCTTAATTTTAAGATTTCTAAACTTGTTAAAAAGAGCTTCACATCACAAAAAAGCAAAATGTTTTCTTCCAATTTATTTTCAAATTAGTTGCTGTGCTTTCATGAGGGAAAGTGCTCTTCAAAGTATTTATAAACTTAAATTTAAATTTAAGTAAGAGACAACTTGCAGCTCTCAGTGTTAGGCTTACAATAGTATACATAGATGGAGAACTCAACAATCGGACCCTGAATCAAGTAATTCCTTACATCTCTGAAAAGTAGAAATCAGTCCTCCTTCAGTATTAATGACCTACTTCGCTCAAGGCATGTTCAAAAAAACAGTTCTTAGAATTGGAAATTTGGGGATGGGGATTTTTTTTTTTTCCCCGGGAAATCTACTCTGGCCAAATTGTTTGTTACACCATTCAAAGTGAAGACAAAAACTCAGTTTCACAAGAGGTGCTATGCAGCAACAGCAATTAAAACATTTCTCTACTTCTGTAAAACCTTACAAAGTTTCCAAAGATGAAAAACTACTCCAGCTAGTTATTTATGCAGATTAAATATTTTACTACCTCAAAAAAAGCACTTGTGATGTGTTTTTTGTTTGTTTGTTTGTTTTTGGTCAAAATACAGAATACAGTGCTCTATGTGTTCCATGAAAGGGTAACTGCTAATTACTGGTTAGAAGTACAGTTTTTCCTTAGAGAAATAATTTGCTTGGTTCCTAAGTAAATCTGACCTGCTTCCTTTTGTACACTTTTGGAGCCAGTGTTTGTAAATGTAGTGAAGTTCATTTCTAATCAGGCCTGGACTGGGGCTGTGATTCTTAAATCATTGCACACTGCTCAAACTATAGTTTTATTTTACTAGATTGAGTCTGTTGTGGCTCTATAAATAATCTATAAGAAGTTTCATATACTGATGTATAAAAAGCATAGTACTTGTATGTTCTGCCACAGAGGAGAAAAAGATTTTCCCATATGGGTCAAAAAATTAATCAAGATGTGGAGCAATACAAAATCGGTTGCATGGACTCATTCTTTTCGTCCAGAAAGTATCTAAACATGAAGCCTAAAATGTGAAGCTCATTAGGTGATGGCCCAGGTTTCAGTTAAGAGTGAACATTAACAATAACCTCTTTAACAACTACAGTGAAGCCTGAGAAAGCTACTAATTGCAAATGCAGTTGCAGGCTTAAAAAGTTAATTATCTTTAAGTTAAGAGGTTTCAAAAGGAAATAAAAAATCCACCCTACCCCCCCCCACCCCTTTGGATTTGTGGCTAATTTAATCATCTTCAATGCTAATACTGTTTGTTTGGTTTTTTTTGAGTGCTCATAAAAATTACAACATTGAACGGACCTTCTTGAAAACCAATTGTTTTTATCTCTGAGGGACCCATAAACAATCCCACCTTTGGAGCTAAGGGTTAAAAGATGCCTAACAATGAGGAAGTCTAGATGGGGATTAAAGCCTTCAAAGAAAGAATTCAGAATACCAAGGAAATGACTTCTCTGAAGCCAGACACCGGAGTAAGGAATCTACCAGGGAGGTCTTCCTACTGGGAATTTTGATAGTTTATATTAAGCAAAGGGAATTCACTCTGCAGCTTACAGACGGAGAAACCTGCAGGCTTCCTTAATTTTAAAGGCACAACAATTTGTACACAGGGTTATAGATAAAATACAAACTCTGAACGCCTTTCTTCCAATTGCAATTCTTGGGGAAATTTGCAAGCACACAGCGACAGATTTTCTCTTGACCCCCGCAACCCCCACCTGTCCTTTTGTCATTTCGATGACGCTGGGTGGACACCCTGACGACCTCTGCAGCAATAACTGGGTAGATTTGGAATCGCTGACAGCGGTACTGCATTGTCATACTCTTTAATCCCGCATTTTGAGGTTACCTTGCAAGGGACAACGCTATTTATTTACTTGGCCTCCTTTAGGAACACCAGAGAGATCGTTACTCATTCTAGAACTCAATCCCTGATCCCAGAGTATAGAAAAAGGTTAGGGATGGGAAAGGGCGTCCCCACCGAACCCACCGGCGAGTCACACGTGTACCTTGTCGGCCTGGGGGCTGATCGAGGTGCCGAATCTGCAGTAGGTCACAAAGTGCTCACAGTTGTTCCACAGTAGGCTGTAGGGAGTTATGCCCAGCAGCTTCTCCGCCCTCTGCGCCACCTCTTCGTTGAGCAGCGCCTTCTTCTTGAGGGACTTGTCCAGGTGATTGACCAGGATGTCGGCTCCGTAGGCGAAGTCCTCCACCGTGTCCACACGGATGCTGGCTACCCTGCCAATGACGCCCAGGATGAGACGCTTGTTGGAGACCACCTTCTGCGTGCGCCCCTTGTCTTTGGTCAGGGCCAACAGGATGTCGGGCATCATGTGGGCGACACGGTTGTCGCCCAGGTAGATGCCGTAGTGGGTCAGGTGGGTCCGGGGCACTTCCAGCACGTCGCCGCGAAGGAAGGAGCTGATCTCATTGTAACTATTCCTCGCCTTGTCTTCGCCCGGGGTGCCCGAACTGAAGAGCTTGAAGTTGGAGATGAGGAGCAGCTTCTCCAGCAATTGGGACAGCGCCTCCAGCATAGGGTTCTTCATCCTGCAGGGGAAAGGGAGCGTTGGGGGGACCGCCGCTGCTCGGGCACTGGCCGGGCTAGGTGAGGTCGCCGGACTGGGGCGCTGCGCTGCTCCTCACCTGCAGGCCGGTGGCCCCGGAAAGGAGAGAAGCCTGGATATTAGCTTGGCCGCCCCGCCCTGGGGACTGAGGAGAATGAGGACCTGACCGAGGCAGACCGCGGGGACAGTGGCACCGGCGCTGAGAGCAACAAGCTACGAAACCCACCTGGAGTCCGTGTCGGGGCGCAGGGTCGCGCGCGGAGCTCGGGGCTGAAGTCTTCTCGGACGCCTTTTAGCCCAGTCAAGGGGGCGGGGCCGAACGCCGTCACAGACCCGGCGAGAGCGCTGATTGGGCGCCGGTTACCAGCGCCGCTCGCCGCGAGGGGCGCGCGGGTCCGCGGGTTCTTTGGAAGGGGGCTGACGGGCCCCCCGGGTACGGTGGTCTTCCTCGAGACCCGCTTCCAGGTGCAGGTTCCCCTTGGCACTCGCGACCTGAGCTCTTGCGGCCTCTAAGCGGCCGTTTAGAGCAGTGGCCGAGGCGCGGCCGCGCAAAAAGTTCCTGCACCTGTCTGGACTGGGGCGCATTCTGGACAAAGTTTTCAGTGGAAAAGTCCCCTCCGGCGAGATTTCTGAGCCAAACCACCTCCCTCTAAAGGGTTGGATACCCAGAGACCTCGGCTTACTAAAGTGTTTGCATTTACTCCGCGAAGCGTGCGCACCTCCAAAGCCTGCGGATTCCTTCCTAAATTCCCTAGAGACGTAGTCCCACGCGCCGCGGATCGTCCTCCCTTTTACATGCCCCGAATCCTCTTTGCTCTCAGCTGGCGCGCGGGTCGCCTGGAGACCCGCGCGTCCAGGTCCCGCGCTCTGGCGATTGGAACCCAAGGCGCCTCTGCGCTCGGACGTACCAGTGACCGTTGAGCGCGCGGCTCTCAACGGTCAGCTGAAAAACGGCGAAGCCCCCAACGACCGCCTGGAAAGCCAGATTAATGTCAAGTTTATTCCTTAGGCTTCAGGGTCAGATGGACCCTGCGCGGTTCACCCCCCAAAACGTTGCCGCTTTCAAAGCGCAGCCGCCCGGGCTTGGCCAAGAACGGATGTGGCACTGCGTTCCTTGCCAGAGCAGAGCGCCCGCAGCGTGACCCAGGCGCAACGGCGAGGGTGGTCCCCGGGAGCAGCCGGGTGAGGGAGCTGCAGACGCGCGGTCCGCGCCAGGCTCGGCACGCGGTGTCCCGACCCTGCGCGGAGTTCGCTGCTAATGCATTATGTAAATGCTTAAATTCCGCAGACAAAGGCCACAATAGAGAGCCGCGGTTGGCTCCACAAAGCTGCCCAATTCGGGGCTAATAGGTTTCTTCGGGAAGCAGATTCTCCGCTCGCCTGGGGGAGGAGGCTGCCTGTGGATGATGAATGAAGGGCCATTCATCTTACCTGGAAGAAGAAGGGGACCATGGAGACCAGGCGAGGAGGAGGCTGGCTCCCAATTATCCTCGGAGCCGGCCTTTGCTCCTACCCCGAGTCTGCCATCAGCGTTCTGCCCCAGTCGTCCCGTTTGCCCGTGACTTTTGTTCATCTCACAAATGATCCCGAATCACATTAGAGTCCCAGCAAAGAGAAGTAAACTCCATTTCCCACAACCGAATCGAAAGAGGACGATGGCGAAGGGGAGAGAGGCAGTGCACTGGAAATTTTAAATCGTTATTTCCCCAGTCTGCCCCCCAAATTTAAAGCGCAGAGCTACAGAGTTGCTGAAATTAATCAAACACCTCCGCACGTGGGCGTCTGTTAGCTTCCAGCCACACACCAGCTCAGCCGCTGGATTTAAAATCTGGGGAGTCTGTGGAAATTTTTAAAAATCTGATCCAGATCTCCGCGCACACGTGAAACTGCAGATCCCACGTCTGACTCTAAGGCTCTGGACACACTAGGCTGGTACAGTTCTAAGAAAGCATAGATGCCGGAATCTCCAGTGTCAGGAGCCAAACGGCTGGGGGGAGATCAAAGGAGACTTAGTAATTAGTGATTTCCGTCTCTGGTGGTCACTAATGCGGCTTATTAACGCCTACGACTGTCTCCACCTGGGGAATTTGCGGAGACAAAAGTATGGAGGACTGCCTTCCGGCTCCAAAAGAGAACTCTTTCAGAGCAAAAAATATTAAGTAAGAAATCACCTCTAACCTTCAATAGCCTCATCCCCACACAGGGTTTTGTGAAAGATAGGCAGTGCCAAGCTGATTTGCATTTCCCATGCCCCGCCTGAGGAAACTCGGCCTTGGATAACCCAAAGGAGGCTGTAGAACATTTCCGTTTGTCGTGTTTTTGAAGTCGTCTGAGACCTCTTAAGCGGGGAGTAATTAGGGAAGATTAGGCTGCTTCTCAACTGAAAAAATGCAGCGTCCTCGAATGAGCTCTTGTAGGCTCAACTGATTTGCCCTCCCCATGGTAACCCTACCTTACAAAAGGCAACTCTCGACGTTCTCAGACCTTATATATTTTTGTGGCTGAGCGGTCAGTTTTTGATTGCTCCCTAGAGGTACACTTCATAAATATGCTTATATGCTAATAGTCACACTCCCACTAATAGTCTGCATCAGTTTTAGCTAAACTGGGAAGGGACAATGCTGTTAGAAGGAAAGGCCCAAGAAAAATCTAACATTAGAAATTTCTCCTTGGGGGTGCCTAGGTGGAGCAATCGGTTTAAGCGTGGGACTCCTGGTTTCTGCTGGGGTTGGAATCTCATGGTCCTGAGATGCAGCCCGGTGTGGGGCTCCGCGCTCGGTGTGGGGTCTGCTTAAGGCTCTCTCTCTGCCCCTCCCCCCTCACTTTCTAAACTCTGTCTCTCTAAAATAAATAAATAAATCTAAAAAAAGAAAAGAAAAGAAAAAAGAAATTTCTCCTTCCTAAACCAGAAACCGTTCCTTTAGAAGGAGCATCCCCATGGGTTGCTAGAAAGACCTCTTGTTTTCCAGACTGTATGAAAGTCAGCTACATTCAACAAGTCTCCATGTTCAAATGCCTTAAATGCGCACAAATGGGTCGCCAGGTCTGGCCTGGGGATTCTAAAAGAGCTAAGCCTTTCCAGGTCAACAAACGGACTTCACTGAAAGGTCCACCGACTCTCACCTCAGCCACCGCTTCCCTATCCTCCCACTAGACAGTGATAGCATCCCCACCTGCAGTTCTCAAGCCTGGGTCCATTTCTCCCAGCTGTACAGGCCAAGACTCTGCTGGGTTTCTGTGCAAAGGAGGCTGAAATTGGGCTCGTAGAGCCCACCTGACTTCTGGGCTTCATCTAGGAGCCCTTGATCTCATCATGGATCCCAGGAGAAAGAGGTCCCACTCTCAGAGACAAGGTGCAGAGTCCAGCAGAAATCTGGAAGGCTAACGGATTTCCTACCTGCACACTTCTTGCCTCTGGAGACTCCTTGTTCCTCAGAGGAGTCTTTAGAGTAGAGGATATGATCACAAAATTCTGTGCTTCTTATGTGCTGGGCCCTGAAAGCATTTTCTCACTTCATCATTACCCTGTGAAGTATCATCTCCATTTTACACAGGAAGAAATTGATGCTTATAATTTTGCCTCCATCACTGTGTTGGTGTGGATCAGGACTCAACCACATGCTTCTTTGCCCCCAGGTCCATCACCACTGGGGAAGGACTGACCTTCCATTGGTCCATCCACCTGTCATCCATTCATTTATTCAATACCTTCTGTATGTCAGGTGCTGTGCTTGCCTTGGAAGTTCAATGAAATACCTAACCCTAAACTTAGATCCCACGCCTTTTCCTTTTAATTTGGACTTCATTTCCCTGCTTCTCTAGTGGGGGTCTAATTTTTAGCGTCAGTTATTTTACTGCAATGGTGAGGAAGGTCTGATGAAGATTCTGGTTAATAGCCTTCTCTCGCCAATAAGACCCCACCACTTGAGTGGCCATGTAGTTCCACACCCTCGCTAGACCTAGGTGTTCAGGTCTTGCCCAAGGGCATGAGCTCAGAAGCAGCACCTCGGTTATCCCAGACTTCTTACCTCTTACACCTTCTTTCCCCTGGCCCCTAAGACTGATAAATGCGGTTTTCTAAACTTCATGTTTCAAAATTATTGCCCTCCTTTAGGATTATTTTGTGTTGTTCTTAGATTTTTAAGATTATTAAATTTAGGGGCACATAAATAACAATAATCTTACCATTTGTTTTTCTTCTGAGCTATCCTTCTGCCTTCAGTTCATTTACAAAATGCTCAGATCTGGCCCCATGGACACATAGGCCCTGACTGGCTAATTCTAAGGGAGTGGGGAGAATAAAGGCTTTGTGCACTTCCCTCTGGAAACAGGGGGAAAGAGCAGACACCTTTTCATGGAGCCTCCAGACTCAGTGCTACCTAGAGTGTTAGGAATCAATTACCTCCTGGGAGGAGGACTTCCTTCCCCAGCTTCCTTCCTGGTTGGCTAGCACCTTATTATGAGGGCCTCAGTCCTGCCTATTGCCTTTAGAAAGATTAAAGGCTGCAGTTCCAGCCAGACAGGATTTAGGGGTTTTTTGTTTGTTTGTTTTGCTAACCATAAAATAAGAACATTGAGCAAAAAACGAAGAATGTACATTTACTATCAAGAATCATGACCAAAGTAAATACAGCTTCATATAAATGAATAACAGGTTGAGGCAGCTGTGACATAGAGGAAGAAGGCAAAAATCCCAAGTTGAAGGCCTTATAGTGCCATTTACAGCTAAATGAACTCAGACAAGTCACTTGTCACCTCTGAGCCTCAATGTCATTTTCTAAAATGGGAATCATATTTCAAAGGGATGCTTGGAGGATTAAACACTATCAAATATACTGTATCAATATATGAAGATCCATAACATAATGCATCATCTAGCATATCATTTGTATTATTCTTCAGAAAAACAAAGGCAGGGGTGCTTTTCCTTTCTGCTTTGACAGCACAGTTATCCAAGAATGCAGTGCAGACAAAGAATATGCTTCCACTCAGAGGCCCTCCTGATGACTCGACCCAGAGCCACAGTGTGAGCAGAAAGTAGGCACATAAGAGCTCTGGCGTTGAGCGCAACCACAGAGGGACAGTCAGTATGACAGTGGGCCTGGGGAGAATCACACTGGGGAGATCCGGAATCTTCCACAGAGCTCGGCTCCTCCAGCTGCTCACCACCAACGAAGTCGTTTATAATTCATAAAAACAGAGACAAAGGCCAGTCTTTTGTTTGAAGATGCCTCTCAAAACATACAAACCCCCCAAATGTCCATGTTTGAAACGATCAAATGACATAATACCAAGGAATGACTAAAAATTTCGAGAAGCCCCACGACATGTAAAGCACATTTCAATTCAAAATACAAATGATAAATGGCAAGCCATGGGACTTCTTCATAACTTCTTGCTTGCTTCCTTTCAATTTTAACTTGTCATTGTGAGGCAATAGTAAATATCAACATTTGGTGACCCAGATTTGTTAACAATAGACTTTGGCTGCATATTTGAAAGGCAAATACACCACCACTGTGTTCATATATAAAATATACAGAGAAATGAGGGATTGCTATCACCCAAACAGGATAGTATTGGCGATCACCAGTAATGCTAAGTACTAGGAACAGTGATAAATGCCATGTTATTAATTATATTTCAAAAATCCTTTGGGGGCGCCTGGGTGGCTCAGTCGTTAAGCGTCTGCCTTGGCTCAGGTTGTGATCCCAGGGTCCTGGGATCGAGCCCCGCTTCGGGCTCCCTGCTCCGCGGGAGGCCTGCTTCTCCCTCTCCCACTCCCCCTGCTTGTGTTCCCTCTCTCGCTGTGTCTCTCTCTGTCAAATAAATAAATAAAATCTTAAAAAAAAAAAATAACATTTAAAAAATCCTTTGTAAATGCATAGACATTCTAAGGATATAAAGACAGGTAACTGAATGCTGAACTTTCTTAATATCAGCCTTAGCTTTAGATGCTCCTATCTGATGGTGTGTGAAATCTCAGAGGCTCCTGGGGCCTAGAGGACCTCAAATATAAAGTGTCCTGAACTGGAATAGAATGAGATGCTCTCTAAACCCTCCAAGTGTGAATGGTCCTGGGGCTTATAAAAATCAGATTACTCAGGCCCTTCAGAGAGTTTTAACTATTGTTCTTGGTGAGTTTTCACAGGAAGTAATTACCAGAAAAAGAAGGTAAATCACTGTCTGGTACTTAGAAAATCTAAATAGAATTCACAAATAACTGCTTTAAACAATGCAATGCCTCATTGAATTAAAAAAAAAAAAAAGTGAGAGAAATCACTCATACTCCAGTGAAGCAGTCATTCCATAAGAAGGGCAGGAGACAGGGCAAAAGTTTGGTCGCAGTTGGTGCTGATAATCAGTGGCTCCTTTGATTACGTATGTTTGATCGTACAGAAACTTTAAATGATATAAACACGCTGCTTCATCAATATTTTGTAGCAATATATATTACTGATATGTTCTTGAAAAGAATAATATCTCTTTGATTTCTAAACTGAATTTGAAGGGAAGTAAGCATATCATTCTGGTATTTTTGTAATTACATTGACTCTTAACCCACCCCACACTAAAACAAAATTCAGTGTGGTTCAGCTAAAGCTGACTCATACCGAAATAGCTCAAGCAACTATAAAAAAAAGGGGGGGGGATTTGATTTTAAATTGTTGCAAACTTCTTAACTGAAAGACGTCCAAGTGGATAGATCTCTCTTTAAGAACCAGGCTGCCTGTGTTCTCTGTAGGCACAAACCTTCATGTTTGAATTAAGTTCACTTATTTTTTTCCTGGTTGCCCTCTACAGTGACTTCCCATTAAGTTGGATTACTTGCATTTTATTTACACCATTCTTTACATGGAAAGCACAGGCGTGGGGGGTGCCTGCCTGGCCCTGTCAGTAGAGCATGAGACTCTTGATCTCAGGGTTGTGAGTTCAAGCCCCATGTTGGGTGCAGAGATTACTTAAAAAAAAAAAACGAACAAAAAAAGCATGTAAGTGGAACCGAACTTGGATCACACAGAATTAACACAGGAAATAAATTCAATAAATTTTTCTTTAAAGATGAATTAAAATCTGTGTAATTGTTTTCATCCAATAGAAGTTTAAATCAGAAATCACTGTAATTTTAATGTTCAATTAGTTTAACTTTCAAAAAGAATAAACCAAGATATTTGCCCTTTGGTCATATCTATTTCGTGTTCTAACACATATCTTTTTTTTTTTTTTTTTTAAAGATTTTATTTATTTATTTGAGACAGAGAGAATGAGATACAGAGAGCATGAGAGGGAGGAGGGTCAGAGGGAGAAGCAGACTCCCTGCCGAGCAGGGAGCCTGATGCGGGACTCGATCCCGGGACTCCAGGATCATGACCTGAGCCGAAGGCAGTCGCCCAACCAACTGAGCCACC
>NC_138370.1:61629904-61654812 GCF_054177405.1 Leptonychotes weddellii
TAACACATATCTATTACACTTTCTCTTTTCCTGTTTTTCTTTTATCTCTCTTATTTAATTCTGGAAGGTGCTAATCTTGAAGGGAGGGTTCTGATATTCTTTTATGGTATCGTTTAAGGGCACCATCCCCACGGGCTCTAATCTTTGCGGATCAGATGGCATCCAGAAAATCAGAATCCTAAATGCATTCTGGAACCTGAGAATGCAGGCTTACAGTCAGCATGAGAGTGGCCTGTGAGATGACTTGTCTTTTCCTCTGATGACCTTCCTCCACAGAAGGGTAAATAACCAAACCAGCCATGCTGTGAACCTCAGGGTGTCAGGCCACAGTCAGCAGGCCATACCAGTAGGGGAGCCATTACAGAGTGATGTTGGTGCTAGACCCAAAGGTTTAGCCAAACTTAGACATCCTTGACTTCATTAGATTGCCTACATTCAGTCCAATTTCACCCAAAATATTGTCACAACTCACTTTGTGATTCTAAGTAAATTGGTTCAACTCATGTCCTGTCACCTCATGTACAAAAGTGGTGACAGTATCCACTTACCCTCCCTGCTGATGACTCTCATTGTCTCTTCACCTCCTGAACTTTCTGGAATTCAATCTAGCAATAGCTAGAGACAGTCATTCTCCATGCCTCACTGCCAAGTCAGATATAAGATGACAATCTCAACTCTGTTTCCTCAAACGATGGCTCCTCCAGCCCTTGTTTTTACTTTTGATTAGAGGGACCAGATTTTCTTATACAGTGCCCCCCCCCCATCTGAGTTTTGCTTCATTTGGTTTCAGTTATTCACAGTTAACCACAGTCTAGAAGCAGATGATCCTCCTTCTGACATCCTCAGAAGGTTATTAGTAGCCTAACACTACATCACAGTGCCTACGTCTTCCACCTCACTGCATCTCATCATGGAGGCTTTTTATCATCTCACCTCATCACAAGAAGAGGAAGAAGAAGGGTGAGTACAGCACAATAAGATATTTTGAGAGAGACCACATTCACATAACCTTTGTTACAGTTTATTGTTATAATCGTTCTATCATTAGTTATTATTGTTAATCTACTACTGCACTTAATTGTATAAATTAAACTTTATCATAGGTATGTATGTATAGGAAAACAACATAGTATATATAGGGTTTGGTAGGATCTGTGGTTTCAGGCATCCACTGGGGGACTTGGAACTATCTCCCAAAGATAAGGGGGACTCCTGCATGTCTTTTATGGCCGTACCATTTGGTTTTCAAATAACACTTTCTGGTTTTTGTCTTTCAAAAAAACGACAATTATAATTTAATCAAGTATTTGGGGCACCTGGTTGGCTCTGACTCTTTTTTTTTTTTTTAAAGATTTTATTTATTTATTTGAGAGAGAGAATGAGAGAGAGAGAGAGCACATGAGAGGGGGAAGGGTCAGAGGGGGAAGCAGACTCCCTGCTCAGCAGGGAGCCCAATGCGGGACTTGATCCTGGGACTCCAGGATCATGACCTGAGCCAAAGGCAGTTGCTTAACCAACTGAGCCACCCAGGCGCCCTGGCTCTGACTCTTGATCTCAGCTCAGGTCTTGATCTCAGCGTTGTGAGTTTAAGCCCCATGTTGGGCTCCACACTCAGCATGCAGCCTACTTCAAAAATAATAATAATAATAATTTAGCCCAGTATTTTACTTTATAGATTAAATGGAAGAAATCTTCAAGATTTTTCTCTGCTTATTTAATCTTTCAATGTAGAATAGGTATCACTTTGTTCTTTTTTCAGAATGCCAAATTCAGGAAGAATAAATAAGAAAGAGTAATTATTGGTATTGTAAAAAAAAAAAGTTTATTTCCAAGATTATTGACCAAAAATGTGACTTAAAACAACCTCATTTTAGCAATATTATCCAGAAATGCATCAAAACTGGACTCTGAAAAACAAACAGGGTTCTAGAGGGAAGGGGGGTGGGAGGATGGGTTAGCCTGGTGGTGGGTATTGAGGAGGGCACATTCTGCATGGAGCACTGGGTGTTATGCACAAACAATGAATCATGGAACACTTCATCTAAAACTAATGATGTAATGTATGGGGATTAACATAAGAATAAAAAAAAATACCTTGAAAAAATAAAAAAGAAATGCATCAAAACTAAGTATTCCTAAGTGTTCTGAGTTCACAGTGGGCATTCAATAGAACTCCCATTTAAATTTTATCTAACATTTACAGTTTTGGTTATGAAGTTACACTTATTTGAATTAGTTGAGAACCTTAAATCTTGTTGGTTATTATTTCAAAATTATTCCTGTTTTTAAGATTGTATTACTTTGGATCTAGAGTCATCTTTCTGAGTGAACCGCAAAGTCCTTTTGACTCTGAAATTCCATACATACCTTTTTGAGAAAGATGAAAGTAATATATTTTAGTATTTTCTCATTAGCCAAATGTCAAATTTATAAAATTGTCAAATGTCATAAAATAATACAATATTAGCATAATTTATGTTGTATTTAACTAATTTTAAATTACAGATTATATATCCAAAAATTGTACATATCAATAAAATGTTTCCATGTTTTCATAGCCTAATAGATTAGATGAAGTATACCTACTTATAATATTTGCCTATTCTGAAGAAGCCTATATTTGTTTCTCCCAAATAATTAAGAACCCAGGGGGAGGCTGGATCAGACCAAGGGGTCAGATTCAGGCAATAGAAAGGGCTAGGCAAATCTATTGAGTGTCCATAGTTCTCATGTAATGGGAATGAAAATGGGATGGTACAATGTTCAAGCATGTCTACTCTGTAGCCAGATTGCCTGGGTTCAAATCCTGGCTCTTTTATTTTCATAGCATTGTGACCTTGGGCAAGTGGTTTAACTCCTCTGGTCTGAGTTATCTCCACTTTCAAATGAGAATGCTAATAAAAATGATGGATACCTCATAAGGTTGTTGTAACGATTAAAAAAATAATATGTATATGTTCTTTGAGAACATATACCTAGGAAGAACTCAAGAAATGATAATTTTCTTTCTGGAACACATTTAACAGTCTACTGATTGCCCATAGCGCTCATGGAAATTTGTAAGAGGCAGCAAAGATCCATAGGGTAGTAGGAAATTCTAGAAATGGAGATGGAAGAATTCTAATCTCTAATCCACTTCAACAAATATTGTTGATCTCCAGGTGAGTCTCAGGTTCTGTGTGCGCACCCAGAAGTACAACAGTGAGTGAGATTCAGTCCCCTTCCTAATGAAACACAGAGCCATTCAGCAGGGAGCAGACGGACCTAAATAAAGCTTCCATAATTCAGTGTGATGTGCTGAACAGCAGCAGACACTAACAGTCCTGGGACACTGCTGAGGGAACAACCATTTTTACTTGGGGCTAGAAAAGGGAGAGAAGGGGTAGCACCTAAGCTGTACCACAAGGAGTCAGAGTTTGCCAGGTACACGGGGGCACCTGATTGGGGCCAAGAGCTCCAGGCAAAGGCACAGCATGAATAAAGCAAGATTTTTAAAAAGCCTTTGGTGTATTTTGCAAGTTCAACTAGAATATAAAGTGTGTGCTTCTCTGAATAGCGCTTAGAGCTCCCCCTGGGAGTTTGTGGTGGCCAGCTGGCGAAGGCCTCCCATGCCGCACTGGGAATTCAGGCTTTACTCCATCGGGAGCAGAGAGCCAGTGCGGGCTTACAAGAAGGGGAATGATTTGCTCCAAGATAACTCTGAGGGCAGGGTGGAGAATGGATTGAAGGGCAAAGAGAGAGAAACTGGAGGCAGAGACCACTTGGACGGACACGTAGTGGTCCAGGGAAGAGAGCTAGAATAAGGCGAGGGGGAAAGGAGATGGAGGGGCATGGAAAAAAGATGAAAGATACTTCTGGAGACAAACTGCCAAGGCTGGTAAGCTGGACGTAGTGGTGGTGGCAGGAGTGGTGAGAGGAATAAGGTGGGTCCAGCATGACTCTCAAGTCCTTACTGGAGCAACTGGACCAACAGTAAGAGGAGGAGGAAGGGAGGACTAGAAACAGGTGTATGGGAGGAAGAAAATGAGTTTAATTTTTTATATTTTCCTTTTGCTAAGGATTTACCATACGATGACAAGTATCTGAATTTCATCATCGGGTAGGTTATGGGCTTAGACAAGAAGCACAGCTGAAGAGGTGAGTCGTTTTGAGCAACTTGACAATTCGTTCCTTTAACCAATGACGGAATCTTAGAATGACTTCATGAGCTTCCAGTAATTCCAACGATGGATTGAAAAACAGCAGAGCTACAGAGAAGCTGCATTTAGGATAATTTATGTACTTCTAGCCTCCTAAGATTTAAATCAAATAAAATCATTTCTATGGTTTTTCATGTTTGAGATATTAATATGTGATGTGGTAAAAAATATGAAAGAGATGTAAAAGAGTATAAAGTACATTCACTGTTACAAGTTTCCTTTCAGGCAAGTTTTACTGAGAATGTTTTTCCCATGTAAGATACCTAAGGATCACTTCCTGGAGCCTCCCATCAACAGCCTCTGACTGAATAGGTCTGAGGTATAGGCAGGAATCTTCATTCTAACAAGCCCCCAGGTGATTTTCAGGCAAGTGGCCCTCACACCTTGAGAACCACCTTGACTGAAGCTGTTTTTCTTTGCAATTCTGCCCAACCCCAGGTCATTGACAAAAGGTAATGGGGCTCAGTGAGGTTGATAGTGGAGTCCTCATGGAAAGGCGACTCATACATATATATGTGAGAACTTACGAGAAACTCCCACTACACGAGATTTTGTAACACTTTTATTAAAAATTACATAGCTACACTAGTTGTCAATGATCATTAAGAAGATCTAAATGTAGCAATGTTTCAAAGTAATAAGCAAATTTCAAGACTAAGTGATACACTGAACTGAGTTAGTTACTGATTTGAGTTCCTTCTCAGGATGACCCAGTCATATTTCAACCCAGTTCCATAGTACACGGGTGGCTTCAACTGGTTCTGGACAACAATAATACATAATAACTTTCTTTACCTCAAATAGTGGCTTTCCTTAATCTATAGAATACCAAATACTCTTTAGCTTCGAGATTAAATCATATACGAACTGTTTTCTTAAATCTTGAGATCTAAGTTTTCAAAGCAACATTCATAATGAAGATAACTCTTTGCACTAAGTTCTCCAAAGAGACTTCCCTCCTATTTTCTTCCTCATTCTGAAGGGAAAATTCTGTAGTATTAGTGCATAGTTATATTTTATAGAATGTTGTCCATACAAGCTAATGTCAACAACACATGGAGAAGACACAAAAGGGAAAACATTCAGTGTTTAGGTGCTCACTTATGGATCACTCCTCAGTGAGGTGGTGCTTCTACCACCAAGAGAATTTTTCAAAACAAAGTTCAATACATATGTTCCTAGCAATCTGTATCTATACAATTAAGAGAAGATGAACTATAATAAATTTTACCAAATATAAGTGCTGCTAAAGGAAGTGGCTACCTCCCAAGGAAACCCCATGCCAGCCTTATTATAGCCGTAAAAAATTAAGAAAGGAGGGGCGCCTGAGTGGCTCAGTCGGTTAAGCGGCTGCCTTCGGCTCAGGTCATGATACCAGTGTGCTGGGATGGAGCCCCGCCTCGGGCTCTCTGCTCATCGGAAAGCCTGCTTTTCCCTCTCCCTCTGTCTCCTGGCTTGTGCTCTCTCTCTCTCTGTCAAATAAATAAATAAAATCTTAAAAAAAAAAATTAAGAAAGGAGATTTAGATGTAAATATGCATATAAATAGATCTTTTACTCAAGAATGCCCTGAGTGAGGGGCGCCTCAGTGGTTCAGTCCGTGAAGCCACCGACTCCTGATTAAGGCTCAGGTCATGATCTCAGGGTTGTGAGATCAAGCCCTGCATCAGGCTCTGCATGGAGCCTGCTGAATATGCTCTCTGTCCCTCCCTGCTCATGCTCTCTCTCTCTCTCTCTTAAAAACAAAAAAATGCAGTAAGTGAAACACCAAGGCTGAACCTCACCCAAGATAACCTTTACTCAAAAAAGAAAAGCACTTGTAAATGGGAAGAGAAAGGCATTTTTTCTTTTTAACTTTTGATATAATTACAAATAGTTGCAAAAATTATGTAAAGAATTCTCATGTATTCTTCACCCAGATTTTCCAAATTTTGCTTTATCCTTTCTCTGTATATACACACACACATATATACACATACATATATATATGCATTTTTTTCTGAACTATTTGAGAGTAAGTTGTAGATATGATGCCCCATTACCCCTAAATTCTTCAACGTCCTTCCTAAAAGTAGACATTCTCTTAAATATCACAGTATCATTATCAAAATCAGAAAATTAACATCACTACAATGATCTAAACTATAGATTTATTTAGGATTTGCCAATTATCCTAGTAAGGTCTGCTATCACGAAAGAAAATTCCAATTCATTGATTGGAGTCCGTTGCTATAGTTGGCTCATCTCCTTTAGTCTAGGACAACTCCTCAACCTCTTTCTTTCACAACATGGACATTTTTGAAGAATGCAGGCCCGCTCTTTTGTAGCATATCCACCAATTTGTGTTTGATATTCCTCTTGATTAGGTTCAGGGTATGCATTTTTGGCAGAAATGCCACAAGAGTACTGTTGTTTTCCTTTTCATATCAGTAGGCCCGTGATGTTGATCCGGTTGATTCTGGTTAAGGGGTTACTATCGAGAAAGAGAAAAGCAGTCCCTGACACCTGGCATCTGAGAATGCCACCAGCCAGGCCTTGGGATTGCTAGGAGATGCCCTGACAGCCAGAGCTTGGTGTTCTTGTGTTGAACATAAACTGTTTCACAGAACATCAGTATTCGTCAAGGCCACTCTGCGACCTTGTGACAAGACCCCTCCATTATCATGTCTGAACACAGACAAAACAATGAACGCTGTCATCATTGCACAAAAGGCCAAGGCTCCTCCCTCTCTCCTGGCTAAAATATGCAACCCTGGGGCTGCTTTGTCAATTACAGCTCTGCTTCAGCCCTACTCTTCCTTCCTTCTGCCTAAGATTTCCAGAGATACCCAACGATAGGATTACCCACACTTCCTGACAGCTTCCAGTCAAGAACCGCTTTCTCTACCCCCTCCAGTTACCTAACACCCTCTCACCGAACCACCCCATGGTTTCCCAGGGGGTGCATTCTTCCTTACTGCCACCGTTCATAATCCCAGCTTGTTCAACTCTAGGCGTGCTCCTGGTTGGTCTCAGCCTGCAAGGCACTGATGCTAGTGATGCTAACTTTGTTCAGTTGAGACTATTTCTATGTCCTGGTGGTATCTAACTTTCTACCACAGTTTTAGCATCCACTGCTGATTCTTGCCTGAATCAGTTCTTACCAAGATGGTTGCCTATAATGTGATTTATAATAAGAAATATATTTGGTCTTCCTCCCATTTCTGACACAAAGCTCCTAAAACCTTTGGAATTTTTTAAGTGATGAGAGCAATAAAGGTGTCTTTTGTTATGTTAATGAAGTGACTTTTGCAGTGCCTCTGGATCACCTAAGGATGGGGGCTGTCACCTGAGGAACAAACCATGTAATTAGAAGGTTGGAAGTTTCAGTCCCATCCCCCTGACTGCCGCTGAGGAGGGAATGGCTGGAGGTTAAATCAGTCACCAATGGTCAATGATTTAATCAACCATGCTTATGTAATGAAGCCCCCATAAAAACTCCAAGGAATAAGGGTTCCTAGAGCTTCCAAGTTGGTGAACACCTGGAGATGCAGGGAGACTGCCATGCCTGGAAGGAGCCCAGAAGCTCTGTTGTCTTCTCACACACTTTGCTCAATGTATCTCTTCCATCTGGTTATTGTTGAGCTGTATCCTTTTACAGTAAGTAGGTAATCTTGTGAATAAATGGGTTTCCTGAGTTCTGTGAGCCGCTCTAGCAAATCAGTCAAACCCAAGGAGGGAATTATGGGAACCTCTGATTTATAGCCAGTCAGTCAGAAGTACAGGTAATGACCTAGGCTTTAGACTAGCATCTGACTTGGGGGTGGAGGGGAAGAGTCCTGTAGAGCTGAGCCCATAACCTGCATCTATCTCCAGGCTGTTGTGTCCTGGTTTGCCATCTCCAGGTAGATAGTGTCAGAATTGAGTTGAATTGTAGGACACCCATTTGGAGTTCGTGTCCAGACAATTGTTGGTGTTTAGGGAAAACTGTACTCTGATCTTGCTGCATTGAAATTGGATCTAGGAATCCAATATATTGTCAAATGGTAATTTTCCTATTTTCATTATCCTTTCTACAGTAAGAAATTAGATTTCTATCATAAGGAAGACCTTTCCATTCTCCCCTACTTATTAATATTATTTTATACCTCATTGTATTCTTATTTTATTCAGTGGGTTATAATCCATTAATATATTATTTATTTTGATGGTCAAATTATTACAAGTTTGTCTTGTGGGAGCTTCTTCAGATTGGCCTGTGTATTCTTTGGATTTGTCTCTCATTCTTTGAGCATTTCTCCACTTTCTCCTACCATAAGATGTTCCAAGCTTATCTTTTTCTTTTCTACCCAAATCCTTAATCAACCATTTATCCACACAGCCCTTGTTCCTCCTAGTGTAGAATGATATTTAGAAATAAAAATCTGGATACTTGGTATATTCATTACTACTGCTTCTAGGCCCTCTCAACTGACAGAAAAAAATTGTGGTATGCATATATGTATGTATATACATGCCCACATACATTGTAATCTTTATTTATTTCCATGTCTGTCTTTACATATTAAAAACCATGAGTTTATCCTGATACCTCTAATCTAACCCCATAGGGGTCCTTGTAGAATTGGAAGGCATTTTAAATACACGCACGCATCATGGATGAAAGGTAAAAAGCATGTCCTTGACAACAGCAGCTTTAGCTGAAGAGCGTTTTACAGAATGGGTATAGTATGGTTCTTACGGACAAGTGTGTCCGGTGCCATATATTAGCAATCCCTCTTTCTAAAGCTCTGATTAGAGTCTAGCCATAGGTTCTTCCAGCCACCATCCGACAGTTACTGGTCTATCCTCCCATGTATCAGCAGTAGTAATGATGTCAGCAATGGGCTTCCACCAGTCCTAGGTTGATTTTCCCCACTGTTTCATTGACAATTAGCGGAAGAAGACTTACGCCATGGTGAAACTTGCATTTTAACGTACAGAAACATCCTTCCAGTTTCTTTGCTACAGCATCAGCGCTAGCACTGGCAGACTGCTATCAGCCTTAAAATTCAAAACTGTTTGCCAGGGTGCAAAATCGGTGGTAGAAAGCAAGAAGTCTACACACAGCACATATTATGTTCATCATGAGGCTGGTGTCAAGATGTTATTTTTTTTCCCCTAAGATTTTTTTTTTTAAAGATTTTATTTATTTATTTGAGAGAGAGCATGAGAGGGAAGAGGGTCAGAGGGAGAAGCAGACCCCCCGCCGAGCAGGGAGCCCGATGCGGGACTCGATCCCGGGACTCCAGGATCATGACCCGAGCCGAAGGCAGTCGCTTAACCAACTGAGCCACCCAGGCGCCCTCCCCTAAGATTTTTTAGCCTTTGAGCATGGACCAAACCATATACCACAGAGTATATGCTGAAG
Source organism: Leptonychotes weddellii (assembly GCF_054177405.1). Classification (NCBI taxonomy): domain Eukaryota; kingdom Metazoa; phylum Chordata; class Mammalia; order Carnivora; family Phocidae; genus Leptonychotes; species Leptonychotes weddellii. The sequence continues at coordinate 61,639,492 of NC_138370.1, forward strand.
TCAGAATATCTCAATAGATAGTTCATGAGAGTGTAATAGAAAAGAGGAAATTAAATGAAATTAAATGAAAAGGGAAAGTTAGATGAACAGCTTGGATATGGTATAGATACTGTCATCTAGTAACGAAATATTTTCCTTATGGTATTTTAAATATTGTTTTTGTTAATTTCTTGAATAATAATGTGGAAAAAATGAATATAATTGCAATTATGCAAGGATGTATAAAAGCAATAAAATTATTAAGGATATAGAATAAATATCATGATTGATTATATAGGCACTGATATAAGAATTTACACATTCAATATTTGTCCTAGCATTAAGACTGACAGAAGATAGCTTGATGGTCAATGTTTTAAAACAATTTTTCATTTTCTTCATATGTTCATTTTGTAGCATATATTATGTTAATCACCAGACTGGTATCAGGGAGGATTATTATTTCCTCTTAGACTTTTTACCTTGAGGAATTGAAACAACTAGTCTTTGATTTTGTTTTTCCACTGTGCAATTTCAGCTACCAATTTTACATAGTACTGAACACATTCATGGGGTGCCTGGTTGGCTTCTCGGTTAAGTATCTGATTTCAGCTTAGGTCATGCTCTCAGGGTCCTGGAATCCAGCCAAGTAGGGCTCCATACTCAGCTGGGAGTCTGCTTGTCCCTCTCCCTCTGCCTCTGCCCCTGCCCCCCTGCTCCTGCAGGCTTGTGCACTCTCTCTCTCTCTCAAACAAATACATAAAATCTTTAAAAAAATACATTTGTTATTACTCAAATGAATAAAATCCATGTTTAAGAGCAATTTCTAAATGTGTTATTTTAAGCAACGATTAATTTTAAATAAGAGAACCTGCCTAGGTTACTATTTCCTTTGTAAGTTAATGACTGTCAATATAAATTTGACCTGGGGTGTCTGGGTGGCTCAGTCGGTTAAGTGGCTGCCTTCAGCTCAGGTCACGATCCCAGGGTCCTAGGATTGAGCCCCACATCAGGCTCACTGCTCATCGGAGAGCCTGCTTCTCCCTCTCCCTCTGCCTGCCACTCTGTCTACTTGTGCTCTCTCTCTCTCTCTGTCAAATAAATAAATAAAATCTTTAAAATATATATACCTATATAAATTTGACCCATTTTTTCCTTCTACATATAACCAGGTGGGATATGGGCTTAATGAAGAGATTGAACATTATGTAAGAACTGTTATTAATCATACTTTTATAATTAATGCAATTATATTCAAAAAGAAAAGTCCTCTCATGAATTTCAGGGAATACAGAATTCTCCCCAGACTTCTTTTATCTATTTCCTGATTTCCTGAACAGATATTTCTGCCCTACAGGATGTAGACCAGTCTTCTATAACAATCCAGGGCCACATGTGACAAGAGAATAATGTGAGGTCCTTTAGTAGCTTATTATTTTTTTGCAAATTGAATAGGTATTTTACTGGCATATCTAGGCCATTTGTTTCAAAAAGCTCAAAGGATGAAATGTTGGCCAAGATTGACTCATATTTTTTAAATATCAATCGCTTTAAGTGTATTAGAGCTAGAAGAAGGTGAAGCCTCAAGCCCACATGCACCACACATCCCATTATATCTTGGAAGCAATATTGGCCAACTCTGAAAAAAGAAATAATGCAAGAGAGGGATACCTTGTTGAAGACAGGGAGATTGTGAATAGGATCAACAATTTATTTACAAAAATAACCAGACTTCAGATAATAAAGAATCAAGGTATTAATCTTAATATTTAAAAACTATAAAAATATTTTACCGGAGACTTGAAAAGTGTTTCAATATCCTGTTCAAACCAGCATCAAACTAGGCTCATGATATTCACAGTATTAAAATTTGGATCACTGTAAACATATCAATGCTAGATCAAGGCAAACCCTCAAACCCACATGTACCACACATCCTGCTACACCTTGGAAGCAAAAATGTCTGACTCTGCCAAAAGAAATAATGCAAGGGAGAGTGTCACCTCGCGGCAGAGATGAAGACTGTGAATGGGCACTGCTCTGAGAGGTAAGGTAATGTAGTGTCATCATCAAAAGCACAGATCTGGGAGCTACACTGCCTGGCTGAATCCTGGCTGGACTACCATGACCTTGGGTAAATTATTTCTTCACTGTGTGCTGTACCTCCTGCCCAGTATCATTAGGTTGTGAGGAGGAATAAGTGAATTAATAAGTGCTGAAAGACCCTCGGTAGGTCAGTTAGACTTCTAAAAAATAATGCTTATTGAATGAACTGATAATAACTCAAAATATGCTAATGAGGTCCTTTTACATGCAGGACACGGTGCTTGGGCTTAGATGCTACCTCCTACAAGGATCTTTAATAGGGCTGATGTGAAATTACATCACTGATGTAAATATAATACATATAACCTTGGAGTGAAGCCAGAATCATTTAAGTTAGAGATTAGAAAAATGAAAAGAACTGCAAAGCAGTGCTCCTCCAACAGTGACCTGTGGGCAGGCAGCATCTGCATAGTCAGTCAGAATTGCAAATGTCCAATTTCCACTGCAGAAGGGGGTGCACTTAGCAATCTGTTTTAACAAGCCCTCCAGGTGACTGATGCAAGCTCAAAATTTCTTAAGCACTGCTCTAAAAGATCTTTGCTGGGAAGAACGTACTTGAAATACTCATCGGAGAGGGTGGGCTTTTATTTCTCACAAAATGGCAAATCTGAATAGCAATCTAACTGACTGAGTGATTATCTCTGGACCTAAACTGGCACGGGGCACCATTTATCGCAAGTGTTACTTGCAAGCCCATTAGATTTCTGCCCTCAAAGAGATGGGAACAAGTGCTTGGCTCAGGCTTGGGAGTGCTGAGCACTCACTCTCATACCTTGAGAGCTCAGGGCCCTGAAAAGACTGCCAGCTAAGGATTTTAGGAAAGGTAAACATGCTGGAAAAAGGGGAGAGAAGAGGGGGGAAATGGCAGAAGATAGAGTAGTGACCCAAATAGGGGACTAGGGCAGAAAAAGAAAAAGAGTAAGAAGAAAGTACGAACATAAAAATATAAGGAGAAAGAGAGGAGATTCTATCTAAAGTCAGAGTTGAGTTCAGTGAGAAGCAAGAGAACAAAGGAGTTTAAAGGAATATTCAAGAGAGTTGCTCTAAGGGTTACAGGAATCAATATGTGAAAAGTGCGGCAGTGCTTGGCAAATAGCACTACAAAAAGGCTAGTTATGACTAAGACTGCAATGAACAAAAACAAAGTGTAAGAGCAAGAGATAAGAAAAACATTAGCTAACCATGTTCCAGGGGTAATAATAGGAGCAGCCCTTTCTGAAGTGAGGTGATGAACCAGATGACCTCTACAGTGTTTCACAATTAATGGTTAATACGTGGCTGGTATGTTATATGCCCTGTGCGTGCACGCACACACACACACACACACACACACTTAACTGGAAAATACTTGTGGTATTTATTCTTATTATTTTTTTGCAAATTGAATAGGTATTTTACTGGCATATCTAGGCCATTTGTTTCAAAAAGTCATCTTTAAGTGACGTGAAGAATAATTAAAAATATATATTTATAGAGTAGTATTGCTACTAACAAATTCTTTTAAATTTTTGTTTTAAAATGTAACATGCTTTAAATTTGACAAAAGCTCATAAAAATAGAAAAATCCCGTTTTAGCTGACCTAGCATATCTAAACACAATGGGGTGCCTTCTTAATTACTTCCTTTAATATGCTGAGCTTAGTTTCAGAATTCATTAGAGATCAGACTTCCAGAAGAATTTCCTGTTTGTTTTGGCTAAATTATTATTGGTGAATTTTAGAGAAAAAATAGAACATATCAATTGATTATTCTTTGGAAAGTATGAAATGAAAATACAAGAAAGAAAATGTATCTGCACAGAACCTAGCTATAGAAACAACAGATGATCAGAGCACATCTCAGAAAACACTAGTGAAATTCAACTCTCATTGGCCGGTATTAGTAATGACCGGCAGCATATGGGTTTGTTCAAAGCAACTAGAAACATATTTACTCCTTCCTTCTTAGGTTACCAGATGGCCCCAAAGAAAGGATATGATTTTTCTCCAATTTTACTTATCCAGAAAATAAAGATCTTAAATTGAATGTATTCTAGCTTTCATGATTTCCTTGTGATTGAGCACACCCACAAAATGATGTTATATAAAGAAAACCTTAACCCTTTACGAACCAATCTAAGCATGAAGTCACTCAAAGACATTCAAAGAGGTGCTTTGTGTGGTGTTCCCTGGTACTGATAGGAAACATGAGTTTATTAGGAAGAATGACAAAACAGGCTCTTTGTTCTCAAGAAAATTGCAGCAGGGTGTGTGTGTGTGTGTGTGTGTGTGTGGTGTGAGGGAGCTGGTGAGTGGCTGTATTACTGACCATGTGGTGGCCACATGCTTCTCTGGTTAACAGAATCAGAAAACATTTCTTAGGTCTACACATTTCCTAGGATTTGGTTCTTCAAGTACAGATTCCATTATCCAAATACTGATAATGGCCATACTATTTTAAAAATCATTGTATTCTGGAGTGATGTTTAAATTCAACAACCCATGCTATTGGTGCTAGTTAGTCCAACTGATTAGGGAAATTTTTTAATGAGTACTAAATTGGAATTACACATTAATATTTTAGTCCCTAGTGCAAATGGCTCTTTTTAGGACATGCTACAAATAACAAAGGGGGTAGGATGAGAGGGTGAGGATGAACTGGAAGATCTAGCAACATCCTTAGAGATCAATGAATATATCACATCTGCTTAAATATTTAAAATGTGGGTGGGTTTAGGTGGTGCATGCTTCAAAATAACCATCTCCTATGGAAAGACATATGTGGCCATAAATCTAGAACTGTGCCTGACTCACACACACAAGATTAAACTTGATTTAATGCTGAATATTTAAGGAGCTATTACATTCTTAGGAAATATTCTTTATTACTTTATTCAAATATTGAATATTCACTGAAATAAACTGAAGAGCAATAGAATATATAAGGCTTGCTTTTTCTAAATGCTTCCATTATGATGCAAACTAATTTCTTGGGGGCAAAAGTTTTGTTTTGTTTTGTTTTTAAGACAAAACTAAAAAAATTTAGAAACCTGAAAAATGTAAATTTTCCTAAAATACTTTTATTTAATTACGTAACTATTCATAAATGACATTCACAATTAAAAAACAGCTGACTGAATCTTTCCACCTACATAAAACTAACTTAAAAAGTAAACTTTTAGAAACTAAGACATCTTAACATAATCCTTATAATTCTCATAAATTAAATAAAAATTTTTAACTGTTCCTCCAGTAGCTTTTACTTTCCAGTCTCAAAAATTCATTCTAATACCAATAAAAAACAGACCCCAAATTATACAATTTAATAATTTAAGGTATTTTTAAATGCCCCAAAACAACTCTCAAAAAAAAGTAGTTTTAATGATTTCCTTTACTAAAGATATTTTCTTATTGAAAAAGATGTTCTGAAAAAAAAAAGGTATTCTGTTTACTACTAAATACTAGCTTATAAATTGATATGGAAAATCTGAAAAAGTGATCCAAGGGTCACAAATATTTATTGAGCATCTGCTATGCACTTAGTGCCCAGAACGAAAGAATATAAGGAACATAATAGAGGGAGAACAAAACATACTCCCTCTCCTTCAAGGAGCTGATGGTGCCAGAAAGGGTCTCCAACAACATTAATACAAGATAAACAGACACATGCCAAAGCAAAGCAGGAAGGGAATTAAAGGGTAAAAGTGGAGATTTTTTCTGCTTGGGAGAATTAAAGACAGTTCATAGGGTTAGAATCACTTGAGCTAGGGTTTATAAGGGTAATAGGAATATTTGGTTGTGAAAAGATGGACAGGAAGAAGAGCAAGTTGATGGAAATACTGAGATCCAAGACATGGAGTTGGGAAAGCAGAGATTGTATATTGGGAATGGTAAAGTCTAAGCTCTTTAGTGTGTCAAAGAGGCCGTCCGTTTCCTGACTAAAGCTCCCATCCTCAGACTCATCTGTTCTTATTCCCTACTTGCAAATTCTCTCTGTTCCCTGAGCTTGGAATGCCCTTTCTCCCATTCTCTCTACTACACTGTAGGTAGTCTATTAAGTATGCAATAGCATTCTGTCTAAAAAAACAATGTACATACCTTAATTAAAAAATAATTTATTGCTAAAAATTGCTAACCATCACCTGAGCTTTCAATGAATCCTAATCTTTTTGCTGGTGGAGGGCCTTGGCTTGATGTTGATGGCTGTCGACTGATCAAGGTGGTGGCTGCTGAAGGTCAGGGTGGCTGTGGCACTTACTTAAAATAAGACAACAATGAAGTCTACCACATGTATTGACTCTTCCTTTCACGAACCATTTCTCTGTAGCTTGCGATGATGTTTGATAGCATTTTACCCACAGTAGAACTTCTTTCAAAATTGGATCAGCTCTCTCAAACCCTACCCCTGCTTTATCAACTAAATTTACATAATATTCTAAATCCTTTATTGTCATTTCAATAATCTTCACAGCCTCTTCACCAAGAGTAGATTCCATCTGAAAAAACCATTTTCTTTGCTCATCTATAAGAAGTAACTCACCTGTGAAAGTTTGATCATGAGCTTGCAGCAATTCAGTCACATCTTCAGGCTCCACATCTAATTCTAGTTCTCTCACTATTCCCACCACATCTGCAGTGACTTCCTCCATTAAAGTCTTGAACTCCTCTAAGTCATCCATGAGAACTGTAATCAACTTCTTCCAAAGTCCTCATAATGTTGATATTTTTGACCTCTTCCCATGAATCACAAATGTGTTTAATGGCATCTAAAATGGTGAGTCTTTTCCAGAAGGTGTTAGTTTACTTTGCCCAGATCCATCAGAGGAGTCACTATCTATGACAGCTACAGCTTTATGAAATGTATTTCTTAAATGTTAAGACTTAAAAGTCTAATACTCCTTGCTCCATGGGCTACATAATGGAAGTTGTGTTAGCAGGCATGAGAACATTAATCTCATTGTTCATCAGATCTCCTAGGTGACCAGGTGCGTTGTCAATGAGCAATTAAAGCACTTTTTTCTGAACAATGGGTCTCAACAGTGGGCTTAAAATATTCAGTCAACCATGTTGTAAACAGATGTGCTGTCATCCAGATTTTGTTGTTCCATTGTAGAGCACAGGCAGAGTAAATTTAGTATAATTCTTAAGGGTTCCAGGCGTTTCAGAATGGCAAATGAGCATTGGCTTCAACTTAACATCACCAGCTGCATTAGCCCCTAACAAGAGAGTCAGCCTGCCCTTCGAAGCTTTGAAGCCAGGCACTGACTTCTTCTTTCTAGCTCTAAAAGTCTTAGATGGAATCTTCTTCTAATAGAAATCTGTTCCATTTACACTGAAAATCTATTGTTTAGGGGCACCTGAGTGGCTCAGTCATTAGGCGTCTGCCTTCGGCTCAGGTCATGATCCTAGGGTCCTGGGATCGAGCCTCACATCGGGCTCCCTGCTCCGCGGGGAGCCTGCTTCTCCCTCTCCCACTCCCTCTGCTTGTGTTCCCTCTCTCGCTGTCTCTCTCTGTAAAATAAATAAATAAAATCTTTAAAAAAAAAAAAAAAAGAAAATCTATCGTTTAGTGAGGCCACCTTCATGAATTATCTTAGCTGGATCTTCTGGAGAACTTGCTACAGCTTCTCCATCAGCACCTGCTGCTTCATCTTGGACTTCATGTCATAGAGCTGGCTTCTTTCCTTAAACCTCATGAACCAACCTATGCTGGCTTCCAACATTTCCTCTGCAGCTTCCTCATCTTTCTTAGCCTTCATAGAATTGAAAAAAGTTAGGGCCTTGCCCTGGATTAGGCTTTGGCTTAATGGAATGTTGTAGCTGGTTTGATCTTCTATCCAGACCACTCAAACTTTCTCCATATCAGCAATAAGACTGTTTCCCTTTCTTATCATTCATGTATTCCCTGGGGTATCACTTTTAATTTCCTTCAAGAACTTCTCCTTTGCCTTCACAACTCGGTCAACTATTTGGCACAGGAGGCCTAACTTTCAGCCTATCTTGGCTTTTGATATGCCTTCCTCACTAAGCTGAATCATTTCTAGCTTTTGATTTAAAGTGAGAGGCAGGCAACTCTTCTTTTCACGTGAACACTTAGAGGTCATTGTAGGGTTGTTAATCGGCCTAGTTTCAACACTGCTGTGTCTCAGGGAAGAAAGAGGCCCAAGGAGAGGAAGAAAGACAGGGTAATGGCAGTCAGAACACACACAACATTTATTAAGTTTGTTGTCTTATATGGGCACGGTCTGTGATACCCCAACACGATTACAATGGTAACGTCAAAGATCACTGATCACAGATCTCCCTAACAAATATAACATTAATGAAAAAGTTTGAAATATTGCAAGAATTACCAAAATGTGACACAGAAACACAAAGTGAGCATGTGGTCTTGGAAAAATGGCACCCACAGACTTGCTGGACACAGGGTTGCTACAAACGTTCAATTTGTAAAAAACGCAATATCTGCAAAGTGCAATAAAGTACAGCACAGTAAAACAAGGTATGCCTGTAAAAGGGAATATTTAAAATCTTTGAGGGAGACTTACCAGACTCATTGGATTTAGTGACTGTGGAAGGGTCAGTGAATACTGAGGTTTGTAACTTGGGTAAGTAGGAAAATGCTAGTATCATTGACATTGATAGGAAAGAAACTAGAAGGTACTGGCTTGGAAGAAGAGAAGGCAGATTCACTCAAAAGGTATTTGTGTAGTACCTACTCTGTGCTAAGCACCAGCCCAGGCCCCGGACCACAGATATGAAAGACACCATCTATTTTCTAAGGAACCTCAAGTCTTCACTCACTCATCAGTTTCCTTACTATCCAATTAACATTTCTGAAGCACATATTAGGGCAAAATTAAATAAGAAACCATCCTTGTCTTCAAGGAGTTCCTAGGTTGGTAGGGAAGACAGTCACCTATAAAAATGATCACCAAATTTAAAGTGCTGTAAAAGAAACACACCAGAATGTTTTAGATTTTATTATTTTAAATTTAGAGAGTGGTAGTGGACCAGCCAGGTGGAATTATCTGTCAGGTAACTAATAGTCTGGCCTGAAGTTGAAGAGTGGCGTTATGACTAGGAATGTTGGTAGATTTGAGGATCATTCACTTGGTTGTGAAGAAGGCCAACGACACTGAGTAGAGGGTGGCTGACACCTGCATTCAGTGTATGGCAAAGGGAGGAGGAAAAGGAGCTCCAAAGACGGGATAGCCAGAGTCCTGGACATATACAAGTAGGGGAAATATGGAACTACTAAAAGGGAGTGCAGGAAAATGAAGACCCTCATCTTGTGTGGCTGGCCCTACTCTTATTGGGACCAATCAAGTGGCAAGCTGAAGAAAAGTGGGGAGTAATGATCTTTAATAAGTGATTTATCAAGGATCTAATTCTGTAAAGAAATCCAAGGAATTTGAAGAGTGAGTGGTCTGGCAACTGGCCATTGAAGTAACCTTCAGGAGAGCAGAATTAGGAGAGTGGAAATTACCTTATGAGGGTTTTAGGAGCCAGTAGATTGTAAAGAAATAGAACCAGTGAGTGCTTAAAATGCTTTATAGACACTGGGCCCTATGTGGAAGAAATGAAGTAGAATGTTAATTTAAGGGGTAAGTAGTAGGTTTAAGAGTTCTGTCTTTGCTTTTATTTGATCTTTGGGACAGAAAAACTCAAGTACTTTTCTAAGGCGAGGAAAGGACTGGCAAGGCATTAAGATGCAAGAGACAGAGACAGAGTTGGGGATGGGGTGGGGTGTGAGGGGATGGGAAGGGACCGAAGGCTTGGGTGGAGCTATTGTGATCCTTGGAAAGGGGTGAAAAATTCCTTTTTCTGAGGGGGCAGGAAGGAGAACAGGGTGGGCACAGAGAGAGGAGTAAAGGGAAGAAGGAGGGAATTTGAGTAAGTTTTTGTTGAGTGAAGAGTCTGAGGAAACAAGAAGATGAACTGAGGGTGGTAACTGAGTGGTTTTGAGAAGAACAGAAATAGTTTGGGACAGTCGCTAGTGGAAATGCAGCTGGGAGTCAACTAGAGATCACTCACTACAAGTATTGTCAGTCCTGCGTGTGTTGTGGGAATTTTGTGCAGGACTGTTGTGTGCATTGTAGGAAGCTTAGCATCACTGGCTTCCATCCATTCAATGCCAGGATTGCTCCCCTGTCATTGTGATAACCAAGGAAATAACCCGATTCTTTTCTAAATGCCCTGGGTTGAGAATCACTTAGCCCGACACTGCAGCAGAATCAAATCATACTAGTATATAGCTTTCCCAAGTAACACTTAGGAACCTGAGATCAGAGGTCAGTAGTTTTAAAAGCTTTGAGAAGGAGACAGTGAAAGAAATGTTACTAGATTATTTTCCTCCATTGGTTGAGAATGTTTATATCATCCCTAATCCAACCTCAGTAGATTTGGTTCCAGTAAGAGCAATTGCTAAAGACATATAGCATTTTAAAGCCAAGTACAGTTGCACAGGAGATTATTGCCGATTCAGAGACATTTTTATAGGCAATGTATGTCTAAACCCTGATCCAAAGTCTGGGGTTTTATAAGCCTGGCCCTTGGCCCAGAATGTAGGGGTAAGGAGGAACTGGAGTAAAAGTCCCATGAAGGAGACTAGGCTAAAAGGAAATCAGAGGACTTAGCTTCTGAGCGAGCTTCTGCTGAGGTCTCTGGGCAGAGCAATACTGTCCCACATAAACATGGCTCAGGTCCTGGGAGTTTGAAGATACAGCTGCTGATTTGCCTCAGTAGTCTTAGAAATACCAACACAGTAGCAAAGCTGTCTATGGAAGACTTGTACCTGTCCAGACAGAGAAAAGGCAAGTTAAATATAGCTAATCAAAATAATTGACAGGAACTGATACATAGTACTATTTCAGAGCTAGAACTCAGCTTATCTGGCTGTCTTCTGTTCCTTAAGAAATTCTCAGTATATCTTGCTAACTTCTCTGATCATGACCACAAGCTTCCCTGGGGAAGCCTAAGCTATTGGGTTGCAACCTGTTAATACTTTGGCCCTACTGTGACTCCATTCTACTGAGTCATGGCCTTCAATTAAACCTTGCCTGAATGATTCCTCAGGTGGCAATCCCAGCCCATTTCAAACACTCCCACTCAAAACACTGATGGTGATCTGTCTGGTTTTGGTCCCTGCCTGTTTTCCCAAAACTCTTGCATAAACCTTCTAACTGCAATGCCCTGCCTTCTGAACTTGTTTATCAAAGTATAGTGGCACTGATAATCTCCAAGAGCTATTGATCTCACATATCCAAACATCTAAAATAGGTCAAATGTGGAGGCACCTGGGAGGCTCAGTTGGTTAAATGCCAGACTCTTGATCTCAGCTCAGGTTTTGATCTCAGGGTTTTCAATTCAAGCCCCACATTGGGCTCCATGCCAAGCGTGGAACCTACTTAAAAAAAATAATAATAAAATAAAAAGGGTCAAACCTTTTCATAAGACCCACGCAAAGTTGGAAGGAGTGACAAATGGCTTTATTTGGGGGTGAAGGAGTGCCAAAAATAATGTAGAGCCTCACTGTTGCTTTTAGTCAGTCATAAAACACCAATGAATCAAAATAAAGAATGTGTTTAAGTAGGAACATATACCAAAATCAAAGATGACAGAAAAGATTATTTATATAGTAGTAGGAGCTTCTATTATACCACCTTTAGCTTTGATTGTCCTGATTGTTGATTTGGGGTGGTAAATAAATACATCTAATTATGTATTGCAATCCTCTGGTCTTAGACTGTTAAGGTATATGAATTTCTAAAAGTCCGCTATCAGAAAATGAATAGAAGTTGGGGGGAGATGCAAGATGGCAGAGAAGTAGGAGACCTAAATTTCGTCTGGTCCCAGGAATACAGCTAGATAGGGATCAAACCATTCAGAATACCTACAGACTTAACAGGAGATCGAAGAAAAGAATAGTAGCAACTCTCTGAACAGAAAAGTGACCACTTTCTGGAAGGCAGGTGTGGAGAAGTGAATCCGAGGCGATATTCAGGAAGATAGATGGGGGGGAGGGGGCCTCCATCACCCACTACCGGCAAGTGATAGAGCAGTGGAGCACAAAATCGGAACTTTTAGAAGTGGCTCCGCTGAGGGACGTCGCTCCAGTGGCTAGGCAGGAGGTAGAACCCTCGCTGGGACAGTGTGGTCTCAGGACCCTTGGGGTCACAGAAAGACCGGGAGTGCCTGAGTGCGGCAGAGCTCCCAGGTTTTTGAGCAGGGAAGCTGGCTGCAGAGATGGAGCCGAGGAATGGGCTCTCAGCTCGGGGTTGCCATAAACTGTGATCCCCGGCACAGGCAGTGTGGTGGAGACCAGGGAGACGGGAGTGATTGACTGCTTTTCTCTGGGGGTCACTGAGGAGTGGGGGCCCAAGATCCCAGCTCCGGAGTGGAGATTGGGAGGCTGTCATTTTCACTCTCGGCCTCCAAAGCTGTACAGAAAGCTTTCAGGGAAGAAAAGCTCCCAAGACCAAACCCGAGCAGATTACTTAGCCCGGACTGGGCAAGGGCGGGGCAATTCCGCCTCCAGCAAAGACATTTGAGAATCACGGCAACAGGCCCCTCCCCCAGAAGATCAGCAAGAACAGTCTGCCAAGACCAAGTTTACCAATCAAGGAGAACGGCAGAATGCCAGCACTAGGGGAATACACACATAGAATTCATGGCTTTTTCCCCATGATTCCTTAGTCTTTCAAAGTTAATTTTTTAAATTTTCTTTATTTTTTTTCTTTTTCTATTTTTTTAGTTGAATTTTTCTTCTTTCCTTTTTCAACCAGCATCTTATCAATTCCTTTTTAAAAATTCTTTTTAGGGGCGCCTGGGTGGCTCAGTCATTAAATGTCTGCCTTCGGCTCGGGTCATGGTCCCAGGGTCCTGGGATCGAGCCCCACGTCAGGCTCCCTGCTCCGTGGGAAGCCTGCTTCTCCCTCTCTTACTCATCCTGCTTGTGTTCCCTCTCTCGCTGTCTCTCTCTCTCTGTCAAATAATTGAATAAAAATCTTTAAAAAAATTTTTTTTCTTTTAATTTTTCATTTTTACAGTCATATTCTATCTCTTCATTGTATTTAAACTTATTATTTGTATATATATAATTTTTTCTTTCTTTAAAATTTTGGGATACAGTTTCTTCTAACAGACCAAAATATACCCTAAATCTAGTGTCTGCCGTTGTTCTAGTCACCTGCCTGATAACATTCTCTCTTTTTAAAATTTTTTCATTCTTTTTTCAACCAACTTCTTATCAATTCCTTTTTAAAAATCTTTTTAAATTCTCATCTTTACAGGCATATTCTATCCCTTCATAGTATTTAACCTTACTTTTGTGTATATATAAGTTTTTCTTTCTTTTAAAATTTTGGGAGGCAATTTCTTCTTTTTTTTTTTAAAAGATTTTATTTGTTTATTTGACAGAGAGAGACACAGTGAGAGAGGGAACACAAGCAGGGGGAGTGGGAGAGAGAGAAGCAAACTTCCCACTGAGCAGGAAGTCTGATGTGGGGCTCGATCCCAGGACCCTGGGATCATGACCTGAGCCGAAGGCAGACGCTTAACGACTGAGCCACCTGGGCACCCCAAGGGAGGCAATTTCTTCTAAGAGACAAAAATACACCCACAATCTAGTGTGTGGCTCTGTTCTATTCACCAGCCTGATCATATTCTTTTTTTCCCCCTTCCTTCCACTCCCCCCTCCCCCCCGGTTTCGAGTCTCTTCTGATTTTATTGTATATTTTCTGGGGTTGTGTTACCCTTTAGCATTTTTTTAGTGTTTTGTTATCTCATTCATCTATTCTCCTCTGGACAAAATGACAAGACAGAAAAACTCACCTCAAAAAAAAAGAACAAGAGGCAGTACCGACTGCCAGGGACCTAATCAATACAGACATTAGTAAGATGTCAGAACTAGAGTTCAGAATGACGATTATAAAGATACTAGCTGGGCTTGAAAAAAGCATATAAGGTACTAGAGAATCCTTTTCTGGAGAAATAAAAGAACCAAAATCTAACCAAGTCGAAATCAAAAAGGCTATTAATGAGGTGCAATAAAAAATGGAGGTTCTAACTGCTAGGATGAATGAGGCAGAAGACAGAATTAGTGATATAGAAGACCAAATGATGGAGAATAAAGAAGCTGAGAAAAAGAGAGATAAACAACTACTGGATCACGAGGGGAGAATTTGAGAGATAAGTGAAACCACAAAGTGAAACAACATTAGAATAATTGGGATCCCAGAAGAAGAAGAAAGAGAGAGGGAGGCAGAAGGTTTATTGGAGCGAATTATAGCAGAGCACTTCCCTAATTTGGGAAAGGAAACAGGAATCAAAATCCAGGAGGCACAGAGAATCCCCCTCAAAATCAATAAAAATAGGTCAACACCCTGACATCTAATAGTAAAACTCACAAGTCTCAGAGACAAAGAGAAAATCCTGAAAGCAGCTTGGGCAAGAGGTCTGTAACCTACAACAGTAGGAACATTAGATTGGCAGCAGACCTATCCACAGAGACCTGGCAGGCCAGAAAGGACTGGCATAATTCAGAGCACTAAATGAGAAAAATATGCAGCCAAGAATACTATATCCAGCTAGGCTGTCATTGAAAATAGAAGGAGAGATAAAAAGCTTCCAGGACAAACAAAAACTAAAGGAATTAGCGAACACCAAACCAGATCTACAAGAAATATTGAAAGGGGTACTTTAAGCAAAGAGAAAACCTAAAAGTAACACAGACCAGAAAGGAACAGAGACAATATACAGTAATAGTCACCTTACAGGCAATACAATGGCACTAAATTGATATCTTTCAATAGTGGCCCTGAATGTAAATGGGCTAAATGCCCCAATCAAAAGACACAGGGTATCAGACTGGATAAAAAAAACAAGACCCATTGATATGCTGTCTGCAAGAGACTCATTTTAGACCCAAAGACACCCCCGGATTGAAAGTGAGGTGGTGGAAAACCATTTACCATACTAATGGACACCAAAAGAAAGCTGGGGTGGCAATCCTTATATCAGACAAATTAGATTTTAAACCAAAGACTGTAATAAGAGATGAGGAAGGACACTATATCCTACTTAAACGGTCTATCCAACAAGAGGATCTAACAATTGTAAATATCTATGCCCCTAACACGGGAGCAGCCAACTATATAAGCCAATTGATAACAAAATCAAAGAAACACATCAACAATAATACAATAATAGTAGGGGACTTTAACAACCCCCTCACTGAAATGGACAGATCATCTAA